>NC_092810.1:113296821-113596821 GCF_040954645.1 Diabrotica undecimpunctata
CGCGCTATCTCAGAGTTTGTTCTTGCCGGATAGGCCGCAATTGACGAAATGCCCCTGAAGATGATCTAGGGATCGAAAGTACTTGGGCTAGATTAAATTAAACTGTGCTCGATATATGCTTTTATCTGATCAAAATTATACAATGATTAGTTAAACATTTACCATTTCTTTTTTTACCATGACCTTTTACCATTACAAGATCACCATTTTTTGCAATAGAGTTATCGATATAAAAATATTTAATGTGTTTTAAATTTGTTAGTTGTTCTTTCATCATTCTTTTTGTGAAAAATAAAGTTTATAAAAGTTTACGAACAAAATCTCATTACTTGAAGCTTACAGTAATACACATTTTAGAAATACCTACAGTGGACATTCTCAATTTAACTTTTCAGTAAAACTTTTAATAACTAATTTTTAAAAACACTAGTTGCATAAACGTTAGATGGCAACAGAAGAATTGTAAAGGATATATTATATATTATATATATATATATATATATATATATATATATATATATATATATATATATATATATATATATATATATATATATATATATATATTGCCAGTTACTAGTAAAATAACGAAAGAAAGTATCGGCAATATCAGCATAGCTGGCAACAAAGGAAAAAAATATAATAAAATATGTGCATAAGATGGAAGGCAATCATATATACGTATTTCTAACCATTGGTCGTCTTCAGTATGGTGCAACTAAGTTAGAAAAGAGTATATTACTTTGTGAAAGGATCACTATAGGAATAATGTGAACAATTTGTGGCAATAATGTTAGAAGAATCTGAAGTTTCTAAAGTAACAACTAACTCATCTACGGAGGAAGCTAAGCTACATGAGGAAAGGAATTCCAAACGTTAATAACGTTTCAAAGAAAAAGAAAAAGGTTTATGAGGAAAGCAATTCCAAACGTTCATAACGTTTCAAACAAAAAGAAAAGGGTTTATTAGAGTTAATAGTAAAATAAAGGTAGAAGATATCGGTATAGCTCGCAACAAAGGAAAAAACATATAATGAAATATGTGTATACGATGGAAGGCAATCGTATATGCGTATTTCTTACTATTGGTCGTCTTCAGTACGGTGCACCCAAGTTAGGAAAGGAGCATTACCTTGGCAAAGGATCACTACAGGAGCAATGCGACCAATTTGAGGCAATAATGTTAGAAGACTCTGAGGTTACCAGAGTAACAACTAACACGTCCACAAAGGAAGCTAAGCTACCTGACTTAACGAATGCCAAACTTTTATACCGTTTCAAGCAACAAGAAAAAGTAAATGTAAGTTCGAAGGTATCGGCATAGCTCGAACAAAGGAAAAAAATATAATAAAATATGTGCATAAGATGAAAAGCAACCGTATATACGTATCAGTATAGAGTCTTGTAACATTATTGCCACACATTGGTCGCATTGCTCTTGTGTTGATTCTTTCTCAAGTTAATATGCTCGTTTTCTAATTGGCTGCACCGTACTGAAGACGACCAATAGTCAGAAGTACGTATATATGGTTGCCTTCCATCTTATACACATATTTCATTATATTTTTTTTCCTTTGTTGCGAGCTATACCGATACCTTCTACCTTTATTTTACTCCTAACTCTCATAAACCCTTTTCTTTTTGTTTGAAACGTTATGAACGTTTGGAATTACTTTCCTCATAAACCTTTTTCTTTTTCTTTAAAACGTTATTAACGTTTGGAATTCCTTTCCTCATGTAGATTAGTTTCCTCCGTAGATGAGTTAGTTGTTACTTTAGAAACCTCAGATGCTTCTAACATTATTGCCAAAAATTGGTTGCTTTATTTTTGAAGTGATCCTTTTTCAAGGTAATATGCTCCTTTTCTATCTTGGCTGTACCGTACTTAAAATTTTTCTACTGGCGACTTTTCGACGCCATGATGATTGAAAACAACGAAAGTTACTGTTGAAAATAATGTGTGGCAGGTCGGTATGTTTTTCGGTCAGTCCGAAAACAACGTATGTCCTTTACTTTTGTAGATGTCAAAGTGAACGAGTTGTGCTTTAAGCCAATTTAGAAAAATCCATGAAAAGAAATGAGCGAATGAAGTTTATTTTGAAAATTTTATTTCGCCAGAAATCAGGGTAGTTCTTATATTTTCTGACGGATAGCCTTGGCAAAATAAGAATATTACAGTCATGAGGTCGGTATATTCTCAATATAAATATGCTAAAAATCAATGAATTTGCAGATACCTTTTATCTTTGAACGATACGAAAAGATTAAATAAGGTTTTCCAGTACTTTCCATTTCGCGAACATTCGTTTTTGGCATGTGATCGTCATTTTGGGCAAGTAAAATGGATATTGAACTATATATATGATAGACTATAATATGTTCTTGACGGATACTATAGCTTGATTCCAAAAGCAAGTACCACATTTAAAAATTCTGTTAGAAAAATATCAAGGCCAAGCTACGCTTTTCGAAAAAAATGGAACTTTTGAGACATGGACGACATGGAAAGAACTTTGTTTCGCCAGAAATCAGGGAAGTATTTTCTGACAGATACCCTTGGCAAAATAAGAATAATACAGTCATAAGGTAATTAAATTCTCAATATAAATATGCTAAAAATCAATGACTTATCAGATACCTTTCATCTTTGACCGGTACGAAAAGATTCAATAAGGTTTTCCAGTACTTTCCAGTTCATGAGAATTGTTTTTGGCGTGTGATCGTTGGGCAAATTTTGGGCAAATAAAATGGATATTGAAAGAACACGATCGACTAGATGTACCTGACGGACATTGTAGCTTAACTTCAAAAGCAAATATCACATTTAAATAGTCTGTTAGAAAAATATCAAGGCCAAGCCAGGACATTCGGGATTACAATAGTTGGTTGTACCTATATGGTACAAAAAGGTAGAATCAGCAAAAATAAAGATATCAAAGGCTCAACAGACTCAGTTCATGGTATATATAAAATACCGGAAGAATGGAGAACGAGCGAACTAATTCTACTATCTAAATAAGGAGATACAAAATAGCCAGAAAACTAAGGTATAAACTTGTTAAATACTACAATAAAACTAAAATTGTACAAGAACAAATTCATCAGAAGATAAGTTTAGCAGATCAACAACAGGGTTTTCGTAGTGAAAGATTGTGTACAGATGCAATATTCGCCATAAAGCAAATTACACGCGCTATCTCAGAGTGTAATAGACTAGTATTTCTGTGTGTAATTGAATTAGAGAAAGCATTTGACAGAGTAAGACTCAAAGATGTAATTTATCTTCTGTATAATAGATTAGTTGCCTAAATATTATAAAAGCTATTGAAAACATCTACCAAAACAACAAAATGGAAATCAGAATAGAGGGAAAACCCTCTGCTCTTCAATTTAATCATGGATGAAATCATTAAAAGCGTTAATAAAGGAAGAGGATACAAAATGCGGAACAAAGAAGTAAAAATACTTTGTTACGCAGACGACGTAATATTGATAGTCCTAGATGAAGATAGTCTGCAAAGACTGGTCCACAGATTTAAAATAAGAGCAAAAGAATTAAGTATGACAGCTTCATCTCAGAAAACTAAAATAATAATAATCAGCAAAGAACCAATTAGATTAAAATAGAAATTGGTGGCATCCGTATTAAACAAGTAATGGATATAAAATACCTTGGAATTACAATGTCTAACTATAGAGACCTGGACAAAGAAGTGAGAGATCAAGTAAAAAAGCATATAGACTGGTAGGATACCTTAATAATACTATACGACGAAACAGACACATTATTACTGAGATGAAGTCAAGAATTTATAAAGCCAGTATAAGATCAATAATGACATATGCCTCAGAAACAAGATCTAACATAGCCACAACACAAAAGCTACTGGAAACGGCAGAAATGGGAGTACTGAGAAGAAATACAGAAAGTACGCTTATTAATCGAAAGACAAGTGAAGACATTAGAAGAAAATGTTAGGTATAGTGTATAAACGAATGGACACTAAATAGAAAAAAAAAAATGGAATAACCATATAAGAAGAATGGGTAAGACTTGTGTCGTCAAAATAGCAAAAGATGAGTCACCAATCGGCAACCTTTCATAGAGGTATTATTCTGCCAATGAACAAGCAGAATTATTTATAAAGAGGAAGAGTATTTTCTCCGGAATATGCTGGCACTAGCAGAGCGTATTTACTAGATGCTTTTATTTCCTATACTTTCATTGTTGTAAGCTCGTCTCAAATACCTGCTATGCTGCAAAAGTATGCATATTCATCAGACAGAATTCCAATAAATAAAAAAAATGACATTAAAAAGGTGAATTTGCAACATTTTGAAATGTTGATTCAGATGCAGATGCAGATAGTCTGAACAACCAAAGGCCGATATAAGGGTCATCTAAGAAACACGGTCTTAAACCAGGTAGTTAATACTAAATTAAATTGAACCTCGGTTTTTAACCGAACATAAAATTAATTGTAGTGATATTAGTACTACGACCAGCTATCGCTACATTTTGTTAAATTAAAGCAGTATTTAATCACCCAGTATATTAAGATAAATCCTTATTAACTTTATATTCTAAGAGAAGTATTGCAGGACCAATTCTAATACATAAATTCACTACATTATGTTCTCTTCTCTTCCTGTATACGTTCTAGATAAATCTTAAGATAAGCACTTGACTCTGGAATTGCTTTTAATTTCCTGTTTGTGTTCCCAGGAAATGTTTGTCTCTAGGTTGCATCGTTTCCTTCCCAACTGCAAAATGCAAGTGTCGGTCAGCTACAAAGGAAACATAATTTAATATGAGAGTAACGTAAAGGATTCTGTGAAAGGTGCTTCGTTGTCGTAACTTTAAATGTTATAATATTATATAATATGGAGATACAGTAAAATGTTTAGTCAGTTTACAAAGTTAAGCATCAAATAACGTAATATTAAGATTTTATGTATCATAGTCCAGTCGTCAGAGATTTGACCTCTAAAAATCAGACGAACAAGTTGAATTTTGCTGAAAATATCAATTTTGTGACCCCAAAAAAGATACAAAAAAGTTTACCCCATTATAGGGGGGAAACAGAAAAAATCGATTTACCAAGAATCTGTACGCCATGGAAAAAAATATTTCGAATAAAAAATGTAGCTGAGATAATTTTGAACAAAAATGTTTATTAGAACTTTCTGTGTAGAATAAACCGTTCTCTTGGAAACAACGCTTGAAGTAACCAGCGATTTTGAATGTCAGTTAGACGGGTGAAATCAATTTTAAATTAAATATGTATTAACTCGATGGTAAAAATATTTTATCTTTTGATCAGAGTCTCCTATTGACAAAAAAAAACGAATTTTAAAGGTGAAAAGTGCAGCTTTTGTGTGCAATTTTTGTACTTTGATATTTCTCACGATTCTCATGAGATTAATACAGTTTATCACTTTCATTAAACGGTCGTAATGGAATTTTCATTACAATGGCTAATCTTCAAAACTTGTAATATGAAATTTTGATTTTTAAGTTTTGACAACAAATATGAAGAATTTGAAATATGCCTAAAAAATGCAGAATTTAAACTTTTAAAGTATAAACGATTACGGGAAAGTCACGAGAAAGGCCTACACAAAGGCGATATTGAATAAAATTGGTGTAGATGAAAGTGTGTTGTTTCAGAATGCGTACTTTAAATGCGTGCATTAAAAAAAAGCAGTTTTTAAACGTTTTAGATCGCTTGATTTGTGTCTTTTAGCGTTTTTTTAGGCATATTAAAAATGCCTCACATTTGTTGCCAAAACTCAAAACTAAAATTTCATACTATAGGTTTTAAAAACCATGATTTAACAATGGAAATTCCATAGTGACCAGTCAATAAAAGTAATAAACATTATTGATCTTATGAGAATAGGAGAACCAACTTATTGGCCTACAGATCCAAATAAAATACCTGATCTCTTAGATTTCTGCGAGATTAAAGGTATATCTCTTAACTACTGCGCAATAGAATCATGTTGGGACCTTTCGTCAGGCCATTATTTCATTCTAATTGACCTAGACTCCAAAATCATAGTCAGAAGTAAGTCTCCGTCCTAACCAATAACCAAACAAACTGAAACATATTTCGAAGTGCACTTACAGAACAAATATCAGTGAACTTGCCACTTAAAACAGAAATACAAATTGAAAACGTTGTACAATATCTTACTACTTTCATAAAAAAAGGCGGGATGCAGTGCTACTCCTAAACAGACAATATGGAGGGAAAGCATAAATTGTTCTCTGACTGCAAAAAGCTTGATTGAAGAAAAAAGAAAACTAGGGAGAAAGTCGTAAGACACACATGCAACGAATGATAAAGCAAAGCTAAACATAATTACCAGAAGACTTAAAACTCTGTTAAAAGAAGAAAAAAATAAGGGAATCCAAATTTATCTAGAAAATCTGACGCCGTTTAAAGTTACAAACTATTCTTATATATATATATATATATATATATATATATATATATATATATATATATATATATATACATATATATATATATATATATATATATATATATATATATATATATATATATATATATATATATATATATATATATATATAGAAAGCATCAAGAAAAGGAGTACGACCGTCAATCCAATAGAAATTAAGGATCACTCATAATAAGTCAGTATAATGTCCATTTACTTAAGTGTCTTTACAACTTTGTTATCACTGACTGCTACATATCTTCTTAAGGTAACACATGTAACAACTTTTCCATGCTTGTGTAGTTTTTTTATATTGTTCTTTTTAGATGAACTGATGATGCTTTCTGATTAAGAAAGCGAAACGTCTTCAATAAATAGATGAAGTAGCCATCAACTTTGTCTTTTTTCTCCACCTTTTGACCGAAAAAACCCACCACTCTTCTGAGTGATGCTTAATTTATATATATATTGTTATGATTGTTTATTTTGAGTTCAAACTTAGTTTATTGAGCCAATAAAAAAAGAATTATAACTTATTTGTTATCAAAAGTAAAATGATCCTTATATTACCTGTGTTCGATGGATTCAAAAGATTTTCTAGTTGTCTTTTATCGGGATTGAGAAGAAAAGGATAATAATACAAATATATTATATTACAAAGATTTACGTTTCTTTATTTTATATGAACGAATAAAAACAATTATTAAATTCTGTCGTTATCTTATCAATCAGCATACAAGAAAATAAATCAAATTATTATGATAATAAGATTAGAAAGCTACATACATTTACATTACGTGAAAAAACCAATTTTACTTAAAATTTTCTTTACTTGAAAAAAGAAACCACAAAACTTTAAAACTTTTGATTAGCCTAACAAAACCTCAGTTCTTAAATTTTAATGATAATGACCATGATGTCCAAACGATCCTTCACAGATATAAAATTCAATTGTACAAACACTTACAGTTTATTTTCTTCTTGAGTTGTATGTTGGAACATACCCAGAAAAGTCCAGTCTCCTCAAAGATGTGATCTCCCCTCTTTGGCACCTCGGCTCCTTCTTTACGTCTCTGCAAACCTCCTTCAGACTACACAAAAAAACACCTGATTCACTTCTCCAAACTCCGCTACTTATTTATGACACCAGGACCTCCTTTTGTCAACTTGATGCCGTAAGGATACTTTCACATATACTTTATAAAATGCCCACGGTAGATACAAGGACCTCTTTTAATCTACTTGTTATCTCCTTCTTCAAACTATTCACTTCTTTTCGTTACGCCGGTATCCAAACTCACGAACCACACCCTATCTTGAGACACACGACTGTTTCCTTTCGATGACCAAAATATGACTAACTTCTCCTCTCTCATGATCGACTCACCAAATTCCCATTTAAAAACGACCGTCCAATCAAAAAGCTTAAATTGTGTTTACCATGATTTTGGAAAAGCCTAATTTCGGTTTCAGAGAAAACTAAATAGCTTACTTTAAAATTGGTTTTTTTCAATACATCATTTATACATATTTCAAAAGATTAAAATATGGTCATTTAATACTCGACTATACAAACAATGAAAAGATTAACTTACAGGTAAAATGTCTTCTAATTCTAAACAAAGGTTTTTTGATAATTTTGTTTGCAACGGAAACAGGTCGTTTGCCAAACAAATTTCTATTCTTATCTACACTAAATCTTATCTTAAATTAATATATACATTTTTGTTTATAATGATTTCTTGAAATTTTATTCCGATGGATATTTTTTATTTATTTTTCTTTGGTTGGGAAAGAAAAAGTATGACAATATATATATATATATATATATATATATATATATATATATATATATATATATATATATATATAAAATTATAATGATAACCTTTTTTGCTTAACAGTAAATTCAAAGCTTGTTTGCTTAAACCAATTTGTTTTATTATACAACAACGAGGTAACGATCTGTCCATAGCACCTGCACACATATATATATATATATATATATATATACTATATATATATATATATATATATATATATATATATATATATATATATATTATATATATATATATATATATATATATATATATATATATATATACATATATATAAAATTATAATGATAAACTTTTTTGCTTAACAGTAAATTCAAAGCTTGTTTGCTTAAACCAATTTGTTTTATTATACAACAACGAGGTAACGATCTGTCCATAGCACCTGCACTATCTGTTTAAATTTTCACGCAGTTTCGCCACTGTCATTGAGTGTGCGAAATTCAGTTTATCCAATATATTCTCTTTTGTCAGAGTAGTGTTCAATTCTACACACAATTTAATATTTTCAAATATCCTCGGTTATTTCGAGTGCAAAGTAGTTAAAAATAAGTATTCACTAACGATGTATTTATAACTATTGTTTTTTTTTTGTATACAAAGCTTCTGATTTTTCAGTTCGTTCTAATTTCTAGCAAATTTTTCCTGGTTTCTTTACATTTATCATTCTTTGACGTTTTAATTTGTACGGTTTTGAAATTAATTTGAGAGAACTGTATAGTAAGTGACCACCATAGCTGCGAAATCCCATGTCTATTTATGAATATGAATATTTAATACATGTATAATACAGCTTCGGTACCCTCAACGGAATGGAGTCTAATAGGGCAAATATATATTAAAAATTCCTTCGGCATAAATACGTAGACCTTTAAAAGCAACAAACTACAACGAATAAAACGTATACAGAGTGTTCCAATTTACAGCAACAATAAAAAGTTTATTTTTTAAATGTCCTATATTTTACACAGCAGGCAAATTAGCAAACAAAGGTACAAAAATGTGTATAAAGTTTTATAATAGAAAGTGGTAGGTGGATGTATATTAGACAAAATAAAAATAGAAAAAAGCTGAAAAGTTCCGGAGGTGACTTGTAGGGTTGAAAAGAGATTTTTCCCCTTTCGAGAAAAGGGGGTCGTTTCGAAGGAGTGTCGCAACTAACTCTGTGACACTAATAACACTGTCGCACTAATTTCGCTATTAAAAATTAGGTGTTGGTGAAAATTAAGGGTTGTATGTATTGGTTAATGTTACATCATAAAAAAATAAAAAAAAAAAAATTTGTCCAAAAAATAACAAAAATATTTGGGATGGACTACCCCTATGGGTATGAAACATATATCACGACCGACTCTTATGCCTACCGAATATAAAATATAAAACATACTTACTATAAAAATAAAATGTTTAATAAACGTCAACGTTTTACCAAAATAAAATAAAATAAAATTGTATAAAATTAAATAAAATTTTAAAAAATGAAATAAAATGAAATAAAATGAAATAAAATGAAATAAAATGAAATAAAATGAAATAAAATGAAATAAAATGAAATAAAATGAAATAAAATGAAATAAAATGAAATAAAATGAAATAAAATGAAATAAAATGAAATAAAATGAAATAAAATGAAATAAAATGAAATAAAATAAAATAAAATAAAATAAAATGAAATAAAATGAAATAAAATGAAATAAAATGAAATAAAATGAAATAAAATGAAATAAAATGAAATAAAATGAAATAAAATAAAATAAAATGAAATAAAATGAAATAAAATGAAATAAAATGAAATTAAATGAAATAAAATGAAATAAAATGAAATAAAATGAAATAAAATGAAATAAAATGAAATAAAATGAAATAAAATGAAATAAAATGAAATAAAATGAAATAAAATTAAATATAATGAAATAAAATGAAATAAAATGAAATAAAATACAATAAAATTAAATAAAATTAAATAACATTAAATAAAATTAAATAAAATTAAATAAAATTAAATAAAATTAAATAAAATTAAATAAAATTAAATAAAATTAAATAAAATTAAATAAAATTAAATAAAATTAAATAAAATTAAATAAAATTAAATAAAATTAAATAAAATTAAATAAAATTAAATAAAATTAAATAAAATTAAAGGTAAATAGAATTAAATAAAATCAAATCAAGTTAAATAGAATTCCGGAAAATTAAATAATAGTTAAATAAAATTAGGTAAAATTAAATAAAATTAAGCAACAACTATATCAAATTTTAATTTATTGACTTAAAAAAAAACTCTGGCTGACTACAAAATAAACAACTGAACGATAATAACATGCAATATAAAAAATGAAAGGAAAGGATAAAGAGAATCTATTAAAATAGAAACAAACAAGGCGATAACCAAAAGGGCACTACAAAGTATCTTCATTATTAATGAACGTATAGCGATATACAAGATATTATAGGGCACTATGAATACAAGGGATTTACTATAAGACAAATTTTAATTTATTGACTTAAAGAAGGCTCTGGCTGAGTACAAAATAAACAACTAATCGAATCCTAACATGCGACATAGTAAATTAATAGGGAGGATATAACGAATATATTCAGTAAGAAAAAATAAACAAGTTATTGACTTAAAGAAGGCCTCGGGCTGAGTATAAAGTAAATAACTGGTCGAATCCTGACATGCGACATAGCAAATAAAAGGGGAGGATATAAAGATTACATTCAGATAGAAAAAACAAACAAATAGACTACGAAAGGGCACTACACATCATCTGCGTTAATAATGAACGTATAGCGACATAGGACGTATCACATGACACTATGGATGATAATATAAGGTAAATTTGCTTTATTGCCCTGAAGAAGACCTCTGATAAAATAAACAACTAGCCTAATACAAGCATCACGACGTGAGACGTATAGTAGTGTATATATATATATATATATATATATATATATATATATATATATATATATATATATATATATATATATGTATATATATATATATATATATATATATATATATATATATAATGTGATGATGTATTATTAGTTTTTATATAATTATTATTATTTTAATACACCAATATCCAATCACCATATAATTATCATAAGTTGATTTATACTAATCTCTAATCATATATAATTTTTAATTTCTTCCAATATCCAACCAATATTCTTCTAATATACTTTCCAATACTATCAAATTTTAATACTAAATCCCTAATTATTGCATACTTTATACTTTCTTTCTAATCACTAACTGTAAATAACTAATTGTCTGTCTTCTTAATAACTAATTGTCTGACCATCTTTATACTGACTTCATCTTAACTCACTGACTGACTGGACCGGCTGACTGAACTCTTGAATCCGAGTATTTATATCTTTTCATTGTTCCAGAATCATCTGGCAAGAAATCCTATTCGAATTGTTCTATTTCCTCTATATGAATGTTCTCGAAAAAGTATCTGTTCGATTATGTCCATAGACATAACCATATTCGAGAAAGTTCTACCGTAAACAAAGGTTAAATTCTGTATTCTAGAGAATTCTTTACTTTTCTATCGAGAATTTTATTGACATTTAGGCTTTTCAGATCAGAATATAAACTTATATGTAATTTAAACAACCTAAATTAATAAACTACACTACTTCAAATCCATAACTATATGTAAACTAAACATTTCAAATAAACAAATAACCCCACTTTATATTCGTAATTATTATTTAAATGTCTGTCACTTTCAGAGTATGTATATCTGGTTGCCTATGCACATGGCTCACTTAAATATATTTACAATATTACATATAATTATTAAGAAAAAACTTTTTACACTTATTATATGCTAATTTCTTAAAAATGCCCTCACATAAATAATTTTTATAATATTCCCTAGTATATAACTTATTAAAATAACCAAATACTTTTTATATCTAATACTATCTAGTGTGTAACTTATAAATTATTTTTAATCACTATTTTTGTTTCTCGTATATTATATATCATTTTAATATATATATATATATATATATATATATAAATATATATATATATATATATATATATATATATATATATAATAATTTTCTTGGGTATATGTCAGGTTCTATCGGTCTTTAATTAAAACAATTCTATTTTCTAGTCACTTAAGAAACATAGTACTGGAAATAGAGCATAAAAGGGATATTTGGATTAAATACGTGGAAAAAACTTTTGAAGATATACGAAGTAACACTGGTATTACAACAAACACCAATTGCGAATCTGGACCACCATTTACAGTCGAAGAAGTAAAATATGCCATCAAAAGCACCAAAGATTGTAAAGCAGTAGGCCCTGATAATTTTCACTCAGAATTCTTAAAACTTATGGACTATGATGGCATAAAATGGTTGACAAATATATTTAACAATATATATGATACAGGTATAATTCCCCAAAAATGGTTAGTGTCAACTTTTATAAATCTTCCAAAAAAACTCAATGCGAGAAACTCTATAGAAGAATAAGCCTTATGAGCCATTTACTTAAAACATTTCTAAAGGTCATTCACAAAAGAATATAATATACAAAATGTGAGGAACAACTAACAAGAACACAATTCGGATTTCGTGATGCTCTGGGAACACGGGAGGCCCTTTTTGCTGTACAGGTGCTATTTCAGAGATGCAGGGATGTGAATTGTGACATATACGTATGCTTTATAGATTACCAGAAAGCATTTGACAGAGTAAAACATGACAAATTAATGACTCCAATGCAAGAAATTGGAATTGACAACAAATATCTTAGAATTATCAGAAACATTTACTACCATCAAACGGCCAAAATCAAAATAGAAGACCAGTTAATTGATAAAATTGCAATAGAACGAGAGGAGTACGACAGGGCTGTATTTTGTCTCCATTGTTGTTTAATATTTATTCTGAATGGGTATTTAAGGAAGCTTTAGACGGTTGTGCGAAAGGAATACTAATAAGCGGTGAATGGTTGAATAACATTAGATATGCAGATGACACCATAGTTTTTGCCGATTATCTGAATGACTTACAGATATTAACAAATCGCATAACAGAAGTCAGCAACAGATGCGGACTAGCTCTAAACATAAAGAAAACCAAATTTATGACAATTAGTAAAAAACCAATACTAACCGCTCAACTTACAATCAACCAACAGAATATCGAAAGAGTCGAGCAATATACATATCTAGGCACCAATTTAAATAGCCAATGGGACCACTCAACAGAAATTAAACAGCGAATAATAAAAGCGAAAGCAGCATTCGTTAGAATGAGAACCATTTTCAACAGTCGAGATGTATCATTAAAAACAAAATGCCGTCTATTGAACTGCTACATATTCACAGTTCTGTTCTACGGAATGGAAGCGTGGACACTGACTGTTGCATCTATGAATCGGCTCGAAGCTTCCGAAATGTGGTGTTATAGGCGCATCTTACGTATATCCTGGGTTGACAGAGTTACTAATGTGGAGGTCCTGCGTAGAATGGAGAAAGAATGTGAAATTCTCATGACCGTCAAAACTAAAAAGTTGGAATATCTAGGATATGTAACGAGAAATCAAGAACGTTACGGCCCCTTTCCAGCTGATTCTCCAAGGGAAGGTAAATGGTAAGAGAGGACCGGGAAGAAGACGCATTTCCTGGCTTCAAAATTTACGAAAGTGGTATAACACGTCTACCACTGAACTGTTCTGCGCTGCAATAAACAAAGTAAATATAGTCGTGATGATCGCCAACATCCGGAACGGATAGGCACTTTAAGAAGAAGAGTCACTTAATATTTCGCCAACTGATTGTTGGCTTCATGAGAAGCTAGAGGTAGAACTATTCACGAAAAAAGACATGACAAACATTATTTGTTTGATACTTTCACAACTCAAATAATGTTTGACACCTCTAGCACTTCTGATGAAGCCCACGATCAGTTGACGAAATATTAAGTTACTAGAAAATATAAGAAAATATAATTGTTTTAAATAAAGACCGATAGAACCTGACATATACCCAAGAAGATTATTTTAAATAATATACGGTCGATATATATAATATATAATTTCGACCAAAATCCTCGGAATACAAAGGATGGATCAAAACAAAGACGACTAATGCAACGGAAAAGGGAAATGAAAACGGAAAAGAATATCTACATATCTACAGTAGAGTGAGTAAAGATAACAGAGCTAAGAGAGGAGTCTCTATTGCCATTCGAAAAAATCTTAAAAACAATATTAAATCGTCGCCGAAGTATATGAACAACTGCTAATACTGGAAAGCATAAAGAATGGGCAGAACATCGTAATTGTCGGAGTGTATACCCCAAATGAAGATGCAGATCCAGAAAGTAAAGACGATTTCTACAACAAGATGAATGAAATACTCTCTGAAGTTAAAGAAAACTGTGAAATCTGTATACTAGGAGATTTAAACGTTAGAGTAGGGAGAGAAGAAAATAACACAGTCGTAGGAAAATATAGGGAACAAATAACCAATGACAACGGAATGCGTCTTAGAGATTTTTATAAAAACAATGTCTCTTAAAATTATGAATGGCTTTTTTCAACATAGAGACATCCACAAATTTACATGGATACGACCTACTAGGAATCTGCGCTTGATAATCGACTATGTAATCTAAAGTCAAACTTCCCAGCTGAAAACAACTGACGTAAGGGTATACCGTGGATCAGAATGTAGATCCGACCATCGTTTATTTATGGCCAATGTGATAGTTAACTATCACAAAAACAATAACACTCAGGTACAGAATATAGAAAAGGGACAAGAAGAAACACCCCCTAAATATAACCTAGAAAGCTTAAAAGAAGATTCAACGAAATTTCTTTACAAATTACGACTGGCCACAAAATTACAAAATGTGGATCGAGAAAATATATATCAGCGGAAGAATTATACCAGCAACTTAAAAAATGCATTCATGAGGCTGCAAGTGAAGCTTTGGGGTATAAAGACAAACATGAAATAAAAAATCAAGAATGGTGGTCGGAGAATATGCAAACGTTAGTAAACAAGAAGAAAACTGCTTATCAGAAATGGATGTCAACGAGAAAGGATGGAGATTACAACATATATAAAAAATTAAATCGAGATGTAAAAAGAGAAGTAGTGAAAAGTAAAAATGAGATGTGGGATCGAAGATGTGCAGAGGTGGATAGGTATATGGGTGGAACAAGAGTTGGACAAGCGTGGAAGATGAGAAAGTCTCTCCGGAAGGAAAAATCTAACTTACAGTTAATATATCTAAAACAGTGGAAACACCATTATGAGGTCTTACTGACAGAGGATAGATGTAACTTCCAAGAGATCGAAATGGAAGAAATATCCAAACATACACAAATAATTGAGAGAACAACCGAAGAGTTAAGCGATGCCCTCAAAAGATCTCAAAACGGTAAAGCAGCAGGACCTGGAGACATCCCAATTGAGTTGGTAAAGTATGGACCAAGAGTATTACATGAGATGTTGATTCAACTATTAACAAATGCTTAAAAAGACAAAATATCCCTGATGATTGGAATGTTGGATACATCAGCTCAATATTCAAGAAAGGAGATATACGCAAATGCTCTAATTATAGGATGTTATCAGCTCATTGGGGAGGTTGTACGGTCGAATAATAAAAGAAAGAATAGAATCAGAATACGAAGACATAGAAGAACAAAATGGATATTGTGCAGGAAGATCGTGCACTGATGGTATATTCGTTCTGCAGCAGGTAATCGAAAACCGGAAGGCAAGGAATCTATCTACCCATCTATTGATTGTGTATTTAGAGAAGGCATACGATACGGTACCTTTAAAAAACTGTCTCAAACATTGACGAAAGTAGGTCTCAGTAAAGAGTATGTGGATGCTATCGCAAATATATCGCTATCACAAAAATGCAAGAAGTGTCGTTAAAGAAGGAAATTTTATATCTGAATCATTTCCAATAACAAAGGGGCTTAAACAAGGATGTTGACTATCTCCGACTTTATTTAAAATATATATTCAATCATGAATGTGTTGCTTGTGTGAGTCCATTTTAAAAGAGGTAAAAGAAATAAATTAGACTTACAACCAATTTAATTTTACTACCCAAGACGACTGGTTTCGCTTTCTAAAATTTGCAAATCATCATCAGGTCAGTGGTACAAAGTAAATTAAATGCTGAAATTATAAAAAGCCCATATTAGGGTGCTGTCTTATAAGGATAGTGATCAAAAAAGTTATAGATAAAAAAAAGTTATAGTAATTATGCCAATATTACATGTCTGTGTTTATTAATATGCATAAAATTGCTTTAGCAGACAAAGTAACAACCCACAAATTGGTAAGAGAAAAAAATCTGTTGAATTGTAATAAATTAGAAATCAACAAAATACTACTTACATTCCGGTACAAGAGTTTTTATATAGTGATTGGTGATACATAGTTCAAACTATCCCGTATTGCTGATAATGGGTGATCTTCGGTCAATGTTGTAACTGTCTGACAACTTGGGAGGAAGTTTCTTGTGGGGAGGGATGTTAACAGATGATATAGGAGTAAGGTATATGTTATTGTTTGTTGAAAGAAAAGTGATGTTTTATATTATTTAAATTATTAAAGTTATTTACATTTTTTAAAGAGATATTTTGAAATGTGTGTTAAATTATTGAAATTTTTTATACAGAACGAGGACAGTTATATGACAATGAATAAAAGTACTTGTACTATTTTGTGGGTGTGCAATTTCTTTGACTTAGAATTATCAACTTTTGAATAAAAGCATTTAATTTCTGCTAGGCAGAGAATTGTGATGTCAAATGTTAAAATTATAAAACTAAAACACAATTAGGGACAAACAGAACACAATTAACAGGATTAAAGGTTAAAAGTAGGTCTTTAACCTACATTAGCCTGTCAAATTTACCTCTTAAAATACTAGTAGAAAACAAAAAACCCAATTTCTCTTCTACCAAGTAATGTAGTGCCTATAAGCCCCCTTTTTAAAAGTTTTGTGTCTGTTTTGTCCTGTTACCTCACTTCTATATATATATATATATATATATATATATATATATATATATATATATATATATATATATATATATATATATATATATATAATAAAGGTAAAAGATATCGGTATAGCTCGCAATAAAGGAAAAAAAATATAATAAAATATGTGTATAAGATGGAAGGCAACCGTATATACGTATTTCTGACTATTGGTCGTCTACAGTACGGCGCAGGCAAGTTAGAAAAGGAGCATATTAACTTGGGAAAGGATCACTACAGGAGCAATGCTCCCAATTTGTGGCTATAATGTTAGAAGGCTCTGAGGTATCCAGAGCAACAACCAACACATCCACGGAGGAAGCAAAGCTACCTGAGGAAAGGAATGCCAAACGTTTAGAACGTTTCAAACAAGTTTTTTATTATATTATATTATATATATTTAAGTTATATATATATAATATATATATATATATATATATATATATATATATATATATATATAATATATATATATATAATATAATATATATATATATATATATATATATATATATATATATATATATATATCTATATATATATACGGGCAAAGTCACTGTACCTTAGTACCTTATTAGACTTTTACAAATATACCTTAAACAAAAAATTAATTCACCAAATACTCGTCATATTTTTAAATGTATATAAAGCAAAGATAAATTTTAAAAGAATTGAACACATTGATATTTTTAACTACCATTTATCAAAGAAGTAATCTGGAAGTAGTGTTGTCCTAGAAACAAAGACATCGAATGAGCCCATTATAAACAAACTACGATCGTCCCTTATTGTTGAATTTGGGAGTATTGGTTTCCCTTAACTCAAAACACATTATCCAGAATTTACATTTAAATTAGGTAAATGTGTGGATTTGCAGTCAACAGTGGAATTAATTGACATAACAATGCTATCGGTATTCTGGACTAATGTTCACCTCGTAACAAATACGATATTCTCAATTGCACGGTAATTAACAATAATTTGCACGAAATTATTCTCAAGGGGCTATGAAACTATAGAAGTCTAATGAAATGTGATTTCTACTGTGTAATCGACCTTTAGCATTCTCTAGATGTGCATTTGAACTAAAACATCTAGGAATTAAGATGCAGTTATATATTAGTAACTTATTGATATTTAACATTTTGCCATAAGTATAGCTTAAATACTAAATGACATTAACAGGAAAATATATATTTAATAAGTGATTAAATTTAAAACATATTTTTGGAAGTATAAGAATAATTATGGAAGTATAAGATAATCTTGAATATGTTGCCTGTGTGAGGCCTTTTTAAATAGGTAAAAAGAAATAAGAATAAGACTTACTCACAATCAATTTATTCTACCACCAACGACCGGTGTCAGATACTATAATTTGCTATGCATCTTCAGGTCTTAAGGTACATGGTAAACTAAATGTTGAAATTATAAAACTCGTATTAGGGTACTGTCTGGTAAACAATATTCAGCAATTATGCCAATATTATATGTATTATATGTATATTATAAATATTGCTTTAAAATTGATTAAATAAACAAAGTAACATTAAGTGGCAGAAAACAATCTAGTGAAGTTGAAACTAAATAAATAAATAACCAATAAATACCTACTACTTACATGCCGATACAAGAATTATTATTTAGTGTTTTAGAAAAAGTTCAAACTGTTATGGTAGACTGGTGACGGGTTATCATCGGTTTTATTGTAACTATATAACAAATAGAGGGAAAGTTCTTGAGAGAAGAGATATTAACAAATAAATTAGGAAGTATGTATAGTGTTTAGATTGTTTGCTGATATGAATGTAATGCGTTATATTATTTAAAAGTTATTTATATTTATTAAAGAGGTATATTTTGGAAATGTGTGTTAATTAATTGAAATTATTTATTTAAAACAGACAGCTCTATGATAATGTATAAAAAGGTAGATGTATAAGTTTTGAACGTGCAAAACCTCCAACCTTGTAATTATCAAATTGTGATAAATTGATTTGGTGCGTATTTGGGCAGAATTATTGTGATGTCAAATAAATTTAAAATTAAAAAACACTTAAGGACACTTAGGGACAACCAGAACACATTCAAAAAGACACAACAGACATTTAATTTAAAAGGGACACTTAGTGACCCTACATCTATTTCTAGGAAGAGGAACTTGCCTTTAGCATAATTCTAAAACTTACAGGATTAAGGACAAAAAGTTATTGTCAATATGTAAAAAAAAAACTTACCAGAACGTAAAGCGGAACACTACCATTAATGAATTGACAGAAGTAAAAATTGATACCTGATATCTCATGGTTTACTGTCACTATAATTATTTTTACATGGGCATATCGTTGGTGTTTTAGAAAAAGTGAAAGGGGTTATTTAAATCATATTGGGCAAACCAGTCGACAGCTTCAATTTAGAATTCGTTTTCACAAATATGACAAGAACAACATGACTGCGCTCACAAAACATGAGAATGAGGGGAAGCATAAATTTGACTTCGAAAACATTAACATTTTAAAAACCGAGCAAACCCAAAAGAAGAGAGATATATGCATCAATAGAAATAAAAGGAAATAGTAACGCAATTAATGGCAAAAGAGTTACACAGAATCTAAATAAAATATGTTTTAATCTGAATTTTTACAAATTTTAAGTAAACCATGACTGAATTATCTAAAACTAACAGTTCACCATCAGTAATTATTAATTTACGTTAACACTTCGAAGTACATTTCATATTCTAACTTTCATCTCATCCCTTGCTATTAGAGGTATTTTATAAACTTCATTCTTACCGTAACTCTAAAAAATGCGTCCAGTATATTAAACTCTGGTGATCTGGGTGGCCACGCTACTGATCCATTTCTTTCAATTCATCTATCAGGAAACTAATCGTCAAGTTCACCTTGAATCAATATATTATGGTGAACAGAAGCACCGTCATGCAAAAACCACATATATTCACGTATACGAAGTGAAACGTCTTCCAATAATATGGGCAATTAAATAACTAAAAAATCTGAATGCAAGTCACTATTTAGATTTTCTTCGAAAAAATATGGTATCACGACATGGTTAACAACAATACCTCCCCACATGTTCAGCGACGATCTAGTTTGACTGTATGTAACTATATGGTATAATGTGGTGTCTTTTGTCAATGGTGCCACTCCCGGTCTATCTTATTTCCTGCAGAGCTGTTATATCTATTTCATATCTATTCAGTTCACCGAGCAGATTTTGGAGGGCTCCCGATCTGTATAGGGATTGGATGTTCCATGTCGCGATTCTTAAATCATGTACCTTTTTCTCGCGTAGTCGTCGTTTGATCAGTCCGGTTTTCATTCCTTGAACATTCGTAAACTGTGTGTTTTCTAGGATAGGGTTGTTAGCCCTATGCCTAAGTTGACAAAAGATACCACATTATATTCTATAGTTGCGACGCTAAAGACCACGCACTAGGTACTGGCTTCATTGTAAATAAAAAGGTTAAACACCTCGTACGAGACTTTCGTGCTATGAACCCTAGAATGTGCATCCTGAGACTAAGGGAAACATTTTTTAATTACAGCATCTTAAATGTGCATGCCTATACAGAGGAAAAAGAAGACGATGTCAAAGAAAAATTCTATGAAGAACTAGAAGCTGCATACCATTCATGCCCAAAGAATGACATTAAAATTATTTATGGTGATTTCAACGCAAAAATAGGAAAATAGCTACAATATAGGTAAGCACAGCCTTCATGAGGTATCCAATGACAATGGCATCAGACTAATAAATCTGGCAACTTCCCTTATCATGGTCATTGCCAGCACATGCTTCCAGCGAAAAAATATTCATAAGGGAACGTGGAGATCTCTAGATGGGGTTACAGTAAACATGATCATGTTATTATTGACTCAAGACATCACTCAGACGTAATAAACGTATGCAGCAGAAGAGGTGCAAATGCAGACTTGGATCACTATCTAGTGGAAAGTAGAATAAGAGCCAGAATCTCAAACATTAAAAAAGAAAAGGGATCCAAAATTGAAAAATATGAAATAAAAAACTTAGCTAGATAACAGCAAAAAGGCAAAATACAACGAATATATAAAAGGAAGGCTAGAAAACAGATAAAAGCACGAGGATATAAACAGAGAATGGGAAATGTGTAAAAACATCATATAAGACGCGGCCAAAGAGACCCTGGGTCTACAAAAAAAGCCCAAATCAACTGAAGGACAGTGGTTCGATGAAGAGTGTCGTAACATAACAGAGAGGAAAAATAATGCATATCAACGATTACAACAACGACATAGAACACGAAAGCTAAAGGAGGAATATAGAATGCTAAGGAGGGAAGAGAAGAAAATACATCGCAGAAAGAAAAGAGAACACATAGAAAAAGAACTCCAAGAAATGGAAGAACTAAATAAACTATCCGAAACCAGAAAATTCTACCAAAAACTTCTACAAAAGTAGAAAAGAATTTAAACCAAGAACAATGATGTGTAGAGGCAAAGAAGGAGATATAGTAACTCAACAGAGTGAAATACTACAAAGATGGACAGAATTCTTCAAAGAAAAGTTTGAAAAAAACGAAGATCCACTATATGATGGAATTATACTGGATCAAACGGATACCAGAGAAACAACCCCCTACAGTGGCTGAAATGCAAGAGGCAGTTACCAGACTGAAAAACAACAAGTCACCTGGATTAGACAATATTAGCGCAGAATTAATAAAAGAATGTGGAGACTCCCTATTGAACGCGATACATGAACTAATAGTAAACATATGGAATAATAAACAACTGCCACGAGACTGGAATACCGGAGTAATTATTCCACTACATAAAAAGGGAGATCAGCTTAAATGTAAAAACTACCGGGCAATAACGCTACTGACTGTGGCATATAAAATACTGTCAAATATTGTGTATGACCGATTGAGACCATATGCGGAACAAATAGTTGGGGGATATCAATGTGGTTTCCGCAGGCAGAAGTCCACAATAGATCAGATCTTCGTCTTGAGGCAAATCTTGGAAAAGACTAGTGAATTTAATATAGACACACATCATCTTTTCATTGACTTTGAGAGTGCCTATGATAGCATCCATCGAGAATTTCTGATTCATGCACTGAAAGACTTTAATATTCCAACTCAACTCATTGATATCATGAAAGAAACACTTAAAGTACAAAGCAAAATTCGAATTCAAAACGAACTAACAGATACAATTCATGTGAGAACGGGCCTACGACAGGGAGATGCCCTATCCTGTATTCTATTCAACATCACATTAGAGAAAATAATTAGGGAGTCAAAAGTCAACACCAGAGGAACAATAATAACAAAAAGTGTACAAATATTGGCATTTGCAGATGATGTTGATATCATAGCCAGAAGCGAAAGAGAGATGATAGAAGCATTTAATGCGATAGAAACAGCGGCACAAAACAGTGGCCTAAACATTAATGAAATAAAAACCAAATACATGAAGGTCAGTAAATCGACAGGCCAAAGAAACCTACAGAATCTGACAATAGGAGACTATAACATCGAAAGCGTGAAAAATTTTACATACCTAGGTTCACTAGTTACCGCAGATAACAATGTCAGTGAAGAAGTTAAGAGAAGAATACATATCGCTAATAAAACATATAATGGACTAATTAAACATCTAAGATCTAACAACATCACAAGAAGCACCAAATGCAAAATATACAAGACCCTGATAAAACCGGTCCTTGTATATGGATCAGAGACATGGACACTATCGAAAAGCGATGAAAACCTATTAGGCACATTTAAACGAAAAATCCTTAGACACATATATAAGGGGGTAAAGGAAAATGACATATGGCGCAGAAGATATAACTTTGAACTGTACACAGCATACAACGAACCCGAGATCATAACATCCATAAAGATCGGACGTCTGCGCTGGATGGGCCATGTTGAACGAATGTTGGAGACTGAAACACCAAAACATATTATGAGACAAACACCAGTAGGAAGAAGGTCAAAGGGAAGACCCAAACTTAGATACATGGAACAAGTGGAGCAAGATCTGAAAACACTTAAGATTACCAACTGGAAAAACAAAGCAAGGAACAGAACAGAATGGCGGAAAATCCTAGAACAAGCCAGGACCCAGAAAGGGTTGTCGAGCTACTGATAATGATGATTATAAATTTTAAAGTAGACGACTTTAAAATAATATTGCCAATATTGTTGCGTTCCTAGGACGACTTTACTTGTAAGATAGTTCATTCGATTACATGAAATCAACTTTAACTTGAGAATATCCGTCAGAAAAAATCAGAGCATGTTATTCGTCTTTAAAAAGCCACATGCCGTGATGACAGTAAAAATCTCCTGTTAGTGATTCCATAGTAAATTATGAGCGAAAAACCAGGAAAAAAACCTCATATCTGATACTATCCCGACATAGTAAGTATTTGGTCGTGCATTTAGTTTACTTTCAATAAACACCTAATTCTGATTTTATATGTTTGTTATTTAAAAAACATAAGAATGATGTATCCTCTATATGTTACCGACTTACTAATACTGGTATTTTTCTTTTAATAAGTTCCTCTTTTAATATGGGTAACCAGATCCTACTACATTCTGTCGAGAAATTTGCGACACAATTGGTCTCATTTAGCATAATTAGAGCCGCTTCTTTGATTTTTCTCTTTTTACCATCCGTTTCTTTTAGGACTATCTTTGAATCATTCCATTGAACCCTAAGTTCATTATCCCAAGCGTGTTTACAATACATATTTAAGATCTATTAAATTCTCTATTTTTGTATGTATGTATGCTGTAGGATCTCGTTCTAAGTTGTTCTGTTCTATTCGGTCGATTGTTGAAAATTCCTTATTTATAAACGATAAAGGATAATCATTTTTTAATAAAAGAGATGTTAACAAATGTTTTTCATCCAAGAATGAATTTTCGTTAGAACAAGTAACTTTGGCTCTATCTTGGAGGAAAAATATTTGTTAACATCTGTTTTATTAAAAAATGATTATCCTTTATCGTTTATAAATAAGGAATTTTCAACAATCGACCGAATAGAACAGAACAATTTAGAGCGAGATCCTACAGCATGCACAGGAAATAATACGAGGAAAATAACAATACCATAAGAGGATTATCAGAAAAACTTAAAAGGATAGGAAATAAATTCAACATTTCAAGAACATTTAAAACAACAAACACATTGAGATCTATTTGGTCCAAAACCAAACCTAACAATGAACAAGAAAGGACAAAGAATTGCATTTATAAAATACCTTGTGAATGCGATCAGTTTTATTTAGGTGAAACATCAAATTCATTAAATGTTAGAATAAGTGAACATCAATCTTATATCAAAAATAGAGAATTTGATAGATCTTAAATATGTAAACACGCATGGGATAATGAACATAGGGTCCAATGGAATGATTCAAATATAGTCCTAAAAGAAAAGGATAAAAAAAGAGAAAAATCAAAGAAGCGGCTCTAATTATGCTAAATGAGACCAATTGTGTCGCAAATTCCTCGGCAGAATGTAGTAGGATCTGGTTACCCATATTAAAAGAGGAAGTTATTAAAAAAAATACCAATATTAGTAAGTCGGTAACATATAGAGGATACATCATTTTTATGTTTTTTAAATAACAAACATATAAAATCAGAATTTGGTGTTTATTGAAAGTAAACTAAATGCACGACCAAATACTTACTATGTCGGGATAGTATTAGATATGAGGTTTTTTTCCTGGTTTTTCCCTCATAATTTACTATGGAATCACTAACAGGAGATTTTTACTGTCATCATGGCATGTGTTTCTCTTTTTGAAGACGAATAACATGCTATGATTTTTTCTGACGGATATTTTCAAGTTAAAGTTGATTTCATGTAATCGAATGAACTGTCTTATAAGTAAAGTCGTCCCAGGAACGCAACTAAACAATATTGGCAATATAATTTTAAAGTCGTCTACTTTAAAATGTATAATGTATGTCTGAATTATCAATATAAATAAGTCAGATAAAAACAAAATTTGTTTAATTTACTAATGTTTGTATTTTGAGAACGATTTTCGAAGTGGAAATTGAAACGTCAATAAACGTACTTTAACCGTTAATTGTGGCTTATTCCCATTTAAATAGTAATTACTTTAACATGCCACAAGAAAATAGCTTCAGAACAATATGGAATATAGAGGTATATTCTCCCAGGGAAATTTTTACCACTGCTGACTATTACTTAGCCCGACCTTTCTGCAGTTTAAGATTCTGTGTACCAGTTATAATCCTGCAGCCTAGGTTGTGTCTCTCGTCAGCATGTGCCCACTTGAAAAGGCCTTTATCTTAATACCATATTGCCAGAAATCATCATCTATTCGGTATATTTTGTTTATGATTTTATGGATATATCTTGATTTATCTGTTCCTTTGATCAGGTATTCTCTCTGTCTATATTATTTTATTCTCACCTTTCCCCTCATAATAATGTGGAGAGGAGGATATCCAGTACGGCCTTTATAGCTGCTGCTGCCTTAGAGATTCTGTTATTCCAAGGCAAGCAAGTTTTGCACATTGTTTAATTTAAGAATGGCATTTTCTTACACCCTTATACACAATAATATATGATGCAGATTAATGCATATGTAAGTGTTGGTTTTATTATCGTAATATAATTGCAATATAACATATCTGGTTTTAAAGGCAACACTTTCCCATAAGTGTGTCTGGCTACTACTAAGATATTCTATCCTTAGGCCAGCCTGTATGTATTTCTAGGAAGGTAAGGTTCTAACGAACATCGGAAGGTTCGAGGTAATTACGGTACTTGTAATTTGAAACGTGAGGAAAATAAAACTTTCTGAATTACGTTCTCTCAGAAAAATACTATAAAGTGCTTTCTACGATGTTTATCAAATTTATCAAACAGAAACCGCCTGAAACCGAAAAGAATTAATCGAGGATTAACCAATCCGGCGTCTTTAATAAGTCGGACCTTCCGTGTTTTGAGATAGTCGGTAGATTCCAATGAAATTTCCTAATGGTAAACACGACCACCCGCGTATATATTATTTGCACATACGGCCATCGGCGTCTCAGAAACAGGGGTAAAAGGATAAAAAATTATTAAATATTTTAATTATAAAAAAATGTTACAATATTAACGACGGTTATGCTATCTATTTTAGTGAATTAGTAACTATGTCTCCACATATATTGATTTGAAGTAACTGACAGTTTTCTATATTGTTCCGAACAGTACACTGCTACTAGTAAGTCGCTACACCGTAGAAACTATGGTAGGTGGCTCCTAACAGTCAGATCCTGCTATTTTTCCTCTGTTTCAGTACCTTAGTACTTTTGATAAACAATTAGCAATCTGTTGCAAATTCGATAAAACGTGGTCCGTTGTAAATGGTATTGCCATGTAGGCTATATCTTCCTGCCATTGGTATTAAACACTCTCTTTGCCTACTTTTGCTTATTATTTAAACCACTTAATAATATTTTGATCCCAGGATTAGGGGCTTCTGTGTATATTTGAGTTTGGGAGTTGTGGCTTATATTTGGGGCATTATAAAGGGGTTGGTATTTAAGTCGCAATATCCATCAAAAAAATATTGGACGACTACAATAAAAGCTAATAATCTTTTTTCAGCAAAGGCAAAATTATTGTGTGAAAATATGTTTATTAATCTGCAAAATTTTAATAACGCTTATTTTGACTACGATATTGAACAATTTATCTATCTATTTATCACTATAATATTTATCTATTTTAGTGAATTAGTAACTATGTCTCCACATATATTGGTTTGAAGAAACTGACAGTTTTCTATATTGTTCCGGACAGTACACCGCTACTAGTAAGTCGCTACACCGTAGAAACTATGGTAGGTGGCCCCTAATAGTCAGATCCTGCTATTTTTCCTCTGTTTCAGTATCTTAGTACTTTTGATAAACAATTAGCAATCTGTTGCAAATTCGATAAAACGTGGTCCGTTGTAAATGGTATTGACATGTAGGCTATATCTTCCTGCCATTGGTATTAAGCACTCTCTATGCCTACTTTTGCTTATTATTTAAACCACTTAATAATATTTTGATGCCATGATTAGGGGTTTCTGTGTATATTTGAGTTTGGGAGTTGTGGCTTATATTTGGGGCATTATAAAGGAGTTGGTGTTTAAGTCACAATATCCATCAAAAAAATATTGGACGACTACGATAAAAGGGCATTGCTTTTTTCAGCAATGGCAAAATTATTGTTTGAAAATATGTTTATTAATCTGCAAAATTTTATTAACGCTTATTTTCACTACGATATTGAACAATTTAAACATATCAGTTAAAAAAGAAAAATAAAATCATTAATTTATATATTTTTTAAGTAGTTTATTTTGGCAAAATCGGTATGTTTTACTTATTAACTTATATAACTATTTATAAAAAAAATATGCATACACTTGTTAATAAGTTAGCTCACTAATTTGTCAGAAACTAATTAATATATTGCACTGTTTTAACGCTATTATCAAATGCCTGAAGACATGGGTGGGTTAAATACAGCATCTAACAATATTACAAAACTTGACCGTGATTATTTGCAGACATATATATTTTGGCTGCTTATCGTACCATATAAAAAGCGTACCATTGTGATTTGATTCAGTTAATTCTGTTGCTTTATATCAGTACTATGTTATCCAAAGTAAGTTTAAATATACACAATTAGTAGTTTTTATGCGTTTATTTATAGTAATTATGAAAAAAAGATTCTGAGATTATAATATATGATTGTTTTTTCTTTTTACATTATGTGCAATTTGTTTACCTCCCGCCTCGCAGATGGTTGCTTAATTCCCCAATTGCAGAATGATATTGTCATCATTCTTCAACATTTTGTGATGTTGATGTACTTCCTTTCTAGATGATATTTCCAATAAACGTTTCGAAATAATTTTTTCGAAAGAAAAACTTTTTAAAATACTCATTCTACTAAAATAAAATAAAAAGTTTAATTTTTATTTCGAGAACCATTTCCGAAGTGGAAACATCAAAATAAACGTATTTTTAAATGAAATTGTGGTTAATTTGCATTAACGATACTAAATAATGTAAGTCTAGATATCTTAATATCTTTTCAATCGCTTGTTGTTTTCAACAAAAACGTGGATTTAATTTTAATCTTTTTTATTCAAACATCTTCATATTTTCTTTCAAGGTAATATTTCAGTGCAGGAACCAGATTTTTTTAGAACATTTTTAACTACTCTAGGATTATGTGTAATGAATAAACAGCTTCAATTTAAAATTACGGTTATTTTCCCTTTATATGGATTCTTCAGTTGCTCTGTAGTATCCCCAATAACGATCGTGGTGGCATTTATTTAAATTGTCAAATTCGGCTTTCTATATTATTTGTGATGTTTATACTTGCACTGATATTACGATATTATTAATTCTTGATATTTTTTTTACTTTAGATTTTGACAGTACTAGCTCTTACAGCTGTAGCTCAAGCAGGTGTTTTGGACTACAGCCATGGTCATGGACATGCTACCTCATATTCATCAACAAATCTAGGTGTATCTGAACATGGAAACGGACATTCTGCTCCAGTCTTAAGCCACGCATATTCTGCTCCAGTATTAAGTCATGCATATGCTGCACCAGTTGCACATGGATATTCTGCTCCTCTTCTTGCCCACGGACATTCGGTTCATCAGGATGAACACTATAATGTACGTTATTAATTTTAATATTAATTTTATTTTTTATAATAACTTGAATATTAAAATATATCTGTTTAAAATTCAACACAAATCTACTATGAAAATTACTATTTTAGGCCCATCCCAAATACGAATTCAACTATGGAGTACAAGATGGCCACACTGGAGACCACAAAACCCAACACGAAGTTCGTGATGGTGACGTGGTGAAAGGATCCTACACTGTAGCCGAACCAGACGGTACTCTTCGCACTGTCCACTACACCGCTGATGACCACAACGGTTTTAACGCTGTTGTTGAAAAATCTGGACACCCAGTTCACCCAGCTCCAACTCATGGACACGGAAAAGTACTCTTGGCTCCTGTTGCTCATAATGCTCCCCTGTACCATCACTAAGAAACTTTCAAATAGTTGTTGATTTTTGTTAATAAAATATATTTATTTTTCTTTAAAATCAGTCATTGTGCAATTAATTTCGTATATATTTTGATCAATGAACAGCATTTTTTAAATACTCTGTATAAATGCAACAATTCTTACGAGGGCGAAACCGCAAGACCACTAAGTGTCAGGATAAACCAGCAAGAAACTTACATAGAAAATATAAAGTTGGGCCAATCACAGATATGCAAACATGTCTGTGAAAATAACAAAGAGTACAAAATGTAGCGGGCTCTGGTTGCCAATACTAAAAGAAGAAGTCAGCAACCAGAATACGCCTATATTATTGGATTAATAGAAAATCAGACACAGATCATCAACATTTATACATAATACATACACACACAATACATAAACATATAATACAGAAACACATAATAGATAAACAAATAATATATAAACACATAATACATAATACATAAGCACATAAAACAAGAATTTAATATCATCCCGAAGGTACAAACACTTACTTTAGAATTTCAACTAAAAGCATGGCTATTTACCTTCAAAATCGGGACCAAGTAAGTCACCCATCCATTGGGCAAACAAATACGCCAGAGCAACCGTAGGTTAACCCGGAGCCTGTGTGGTGGGGTATGACATACTCCAATAAGTTGAAAATTATCGAAAATATATTTATTGGCAAATTAGCGCGCCATGCATTTCAGTACATTGGACCTTTCGTTAGAACCTTGAATGAGGTCTCGCATTGGTTGAATTACTTTGGAAGTGAACGCAAGCATCGTTGTTTTGATCCAAACGTCGTGGGTATCATACACCCCACCACACAGGTAAGTTAATATATTTCTGCTAGTATTGTTTGAGTTAAACATTTACATTTTTATATAATTTCGGTTGAAATTATTTATTTTTTATGAAAATGTGAAATTTTATACATAAATCAACTATTTATTTATGTCTTTGTTTTTTTGTGTGTATTATGGCTTATCGATATGAACGGAAGTAGGCGAGGCTTCAAGCTTTATAGGACGATTCTCAACACCATGTTATAGTAATTGGATCTGCAAGCAAGAACGAATCCGACAATGAAGACAACAGTAGTCACAACTTTGACAGCAGCGAGGATGATTCTATTGATTTAGAACAGTCGGTAAGTGATACAGAAATCGAAAATAAAGTGAAACAAGTGCTAACAAGTAAGTTGGACGCCTTTGAGTTTTGGTGTTGCGGAAGATTCTTATAAATACCTTAAATTTAAAGAGTGTCAAACGTGGAAGTAATTAGAATGACAGGAAATGAAACGAAAATAATATTAACTAAAAGGAAAAAAAAACTTGAGGACATGTGATGAGACGGTAAAAATACTTATTGTTACAACTTATTACGTAAAGCACAGTTGGAGAAAAGCAAAATATAGCAAGATGACGAATATCCTGGTTTAAAAACCAGAGGGAATGGTTTTAATGAAGTAGTGCAGAACTATTTAAATCGGCGGCGGAGTCAGCAAAATCCGCATATTCATGATAGTTTTTATCATTTTTTTGTTTTCTGCTGTTGTATACGTTGTGTGCGGCCACCAGAAGAAGAATTAGGTCAACCAGTTATGTCAACGGTCGAACGCCAAAGACTGGGTTATGTTCATCTTGATTAAATAAAGTTCTTTTAATTAAAATACACAACAATATTTGGCGACGAGTCAATGTATCGTATCCACGTGTAAGTCAGTTCACAATTAAGTGCCGATGTCACAAAGTGTCCACCACCTAACCTTATAAAGAATAGCCAACAAATTGGGATTTTTCACAGGTCTTAAAGTGAATAAAATCTAAAATTATGGCCAATAACCTAATTGGTAATATAGAACATTTTGACCCGAAAGTGGGAGATACAGTATGTTAAATGAAAAGACTGAAACAACTGTTTGTATGTAATATGGAAGAAGAACTAATGAAGGTGTCTATGTCTCGGTGGAAAGGCATACTCAATAATTAATGACATTTTAATTCCATTCTGTAGTGTTAAGAGTTCTGATGTGTTAAAAACAAAGTTAGTTGAACATTTTATCCCAAAAAGGTTACAAATTGCAGAAAGGTATAGTTTATTTCACGAAAGATGGTTGAGTGCTTAATGATTGCAATAAAACCCAACCGCAAGTACCCCAGCTTAGTCAACATTAGTTGAGCAGGTAAGTATTCAGGTAAAATTGAAGCTACTGTGGAGTGTCATTATCTTGTTTGTATAATAAATTCCTGGTAATATAAAAACGATTAAAAAATCGTATAAAACTATAAAAACGATTAGAATACATTTTATTTCATAAAGTTGTAAATATTTTAACAGTGAGTTTCACTATCAATGGTTGATCTTTTAATGACCACAATAAATTTGTTGATCGTTAAGTATTTCCTGGAATAATTATACAGGTTCCCTCTATTCTGTATAATTTGTAAAAGTATATAAAACCGATGAGAAATTTTTAAATATACATTTTGTTTCATTAAGTTGAAAGTGTTGCAAGTGTTACCAGTGTTATACCTATTTATACCTATAAAACAGCATTATGTGGCGTCCGTGGAAAAACATTGATGGTGCTTCTTCCAGTGTTCCAGCAAAGAAAAAGCATTTATCTACTAACGCTAGAGAAATCGTAAAAACAATATAATAGTTCTTTACTTACAAGAGGACTTACTGCTAATACTGCTGCCAGTGAAATATCTGATTTAACGAAAATACTTCTAACCACAGTGAAAAGAATTAAATCAAATCCCATTAAGTCAAGAAGGAAGCGTAAGGATGCCGGTTCTACCAAATGTATTGACGAAAGTGATAAGGACTTAATAAGATGAAAAATTTACACAATGTACGAAGAGCAACGGATACCTACATTAGATGCTTTAAAACAACGGCTTACTAATGATGATGCACAAATAAACTGTAGCCGCATTAGTCTTTGGAGGATTTTGTCTAAAATGGGCTTCAGATGTCGTACAATTGACAAAAGGCAAGTGCTTATGGAGTCCCATCGTTTACAAAAGTGGCGTACTGAATATATAACTTTCATAAGAAAGTACCGTACAAAAGATCGACCAATAATTTATCTGGACGAGACATGGTTTGACACTCATGAAACACCATCCAAAGGATGGTCCGATTCTTCCAACAGGTGTCAAACAAAATCTCCATCAAACAAAGGGAAAAGAATAATAATTTTACATGCACGATCAGAAAATGGTTGGGTCTCAAATGCCATATGGCTTTCTGCAAAGAACATTAAAGACTCCTGCGTGGACTACCATGAAGATACAACGGCAGAGCTTTTTGAGCAATAGTTTACGAAATTGTCTTATACCTAACCTTCCTCAAAATAGTGTTATGCAAGTTACCACAATCGTCAATTACATAAGTCTCCAAGTGCAAATAACACTAAAATTGAAATTCAAAACTACCTGTTAGAAAACGATATATATTTTGAAGAAAGTTATTTAAAAAATGAACTGTTAGAAGTGTTAAAATCATTTTCTATTAAAAAAGTATATGTTTGTGACGCATTGGCCGAGGACATGGGACATACAGTGTTACAGCTTCCACCCTACAATTGTTTATTTAATCCCATAGAGCATATGTGGCACCAACTAAAGTCAAATGTTAGATCACAAAATGTTTTTCCGACTTTAAGTGGTAGTATAGTCGAATTCTTAAGGAAATGTGTTGATGATATCTCCCCAGAAAGTTGGAAAAATTCAGTACGCCATGTAATGAACGTAGAAAATTCATATCTTACTTTGAATCACATAATTAAACCAATTGTTATTAATCTTGAAGAGGATAGCGACAGCGAAACAGAATTAGGTATTTAGGAATTCATAAATATATTTTGGTTATTTTGGGTATTTTTTTTTTGTAAATATTAACTTTTATATATTTTTCTATATTTTTTTTTCAATTCATCTATTTTTGGTACATTGTGTATTTGTTTGTATGTATATACTGTAAATAGAACTGTTATTACTGTACATTTTTAATGATATCCGATTAGGAAGAGCAAAAACTTTTAAACACGCCAGATTTTTGCTGACAGTCCTAAGCCTGTAAAAAGTGTGAAGGAAAGTACCTTTCTGAATTTGGATTCATAAGTATACTACAATTATTCACGAAGAACAAAAAAACTACTTTCTTCATGTTAAAAATTGTTCAATTATCAAGTATATTCACTTGAACAACCTGAAAATACCATATGAAATATTTTAATAAATTTTTATAATCGTGTATTACACAGCTACCAATGAAATATATTAAATAACAAACTTTCTGAAGTGCGACCCTGTGTACTTCGGTAGTTTATTGAGAGACTCTTGTATATACAATAGGATCAACTCAGGTAACCATTAAGCACTCAACCATTTTTCGTGAAACAAACTATATAAGTTTTGGGATGCAATTCAAGAACAAGACAAGTTTGTCATTACACTATAAGTTTGGTGCATTTTTACAAGAAGATTTTAGATACAAGTTTGTCTGTGGTATTAGATCACAAAACAATAAGATAAAGTTATTATCAATGGATAATTTAACGTTTGACTTTGCAATACATACGGCTTTGTCTATGGAATTGGCCGAAGGCCAAGTAAAATCTGTGAATATGGAAAGTGCAGTCAGTACGATTGTAACGATTTAATTTGCCATATTGGGTATCACAACAAAATATAATTGCTTATAGGGGGTTAAAAGTGGGGACTGAGCAATTACTGGGCTGAAGATAGGGTAAGCAAACAAACCGAAACGTTTGCGGATAGCCACTCTTGTTTTGGTTGGAGAGCTGGGGTCGTAGGTAAGTATCTTTATTTAAGGGACTGGAAAGTGGTAACTACAAAGAAAGAGATTAAAAAAATACTTACTTTTACTTACTGGAGATTTCCTGGGCAACAAACACAAGAATGTTCCTAAACTATTTGAATTGGATGCCGTTTAAAAGAATCTTTTTAATTCCTATCTTATTTAAATCCTTTTTTTTTCTTTCCTAAAAATATTAAAAGGTGAAAATTGTTTTAAAGGACATAATTTTTAAACTCCTGGTTTAACGAGAAACATTACATATTTACTATTACTTCACATGAACAGTTATTATAAATAATATTAACAAAATTTATTAACAAACCTTACAATGGCACTATTTGTAGCAATTTAAACAGTTATTATAAATTATAAACCAAAATATCATAATTTTGATCGAAATTACTTACATTGGGGTTAACTTTTAAACAAAACAGAATTCTTAATTATGTTTATGTATCAAATGTCAGAAAAGACACTGACTGTTATGTGTCGAAATAAAATATCAAACCTTTTTGTACGATGAGATGACCATCTCGTTCGATGATTTGTAGAGTAACTGGATGAGTAGGAAACAATAACTTACATACCACTTAGATAATTTGGGATCTACGTTACTCTAAAAACTAAGGCTTCCAGGAAACTGGAAGGGTATACAGTCTTAAAGGAGTTCTAAAATCCAACTGGTTAGTACCTGCACTGGTGCGCTGAATCAAGGATCCTAAAGGGACAGGTCAAAGCTCGAATATGGAGCACGCTATCAATCGGATACACTCTGTACAAATTAAATATTAAAGTTAACTTTATTTCAAAGAAGACTAATAGGTACGACAGTTAGCTAACTCATAAAACTTATTATTTTATTTATTTATAACTTTTTAGTTTGTCATGAAAGCAAATCTTTTTATTTAACGAAAAAATGTTTAACAAAAGTACTTGGTATCACACTCACTGGTATTCCCTTTAAGAAACTTCTTGAGATCGGAATTGAATCAAAAAACAATGTCCCGCACAAGCTGCAAATGGTCTAGGGTGACCTATGAAACACAAAATGGACAATTCTTGGTGAGGTGGGACACTGACTCTTCTTCTTCTTCTTCTCGTAGCACTACAAACCGGGGTAGGTTTTGGCTGACTGCACAACTTGCTTTTATCTTGAACGGTCCTCCATAATAATTGGGTCAGTGCGTAGCCCCACTGTTCTTAGATCTGACCATATCTTGTCTCTCCATCGCATTCGTGGACGTCTCAAGGGCCTTCTTCCTGTGGGGGCTTCCTCCCACATTAACTTGGCAAGGTGGTTATTAGGGAGTCTATGGACATGGCCAGCCCACCTTAGACGTTCGAATTTAATCTCTTGGACTATATCGCTCCCTCTATACATCTGCTTGACCTCAGCATTTGTTATCATTCGGTATTAGTTGCTATTAATGTTGTGATAATTCCCAAAAATTCTTCTGATAATTTTCCTCTCAAAACATCTAAGTTTTCTTTCAGTTTCTTTGGTCAGGGTCCACGTCTCACACCCATACATGAGCACCGGTCTAATCACCGTTTTATATATATTCTAATCTTTGATGTTCGTTCGTTTTAGATTTAATAGTATTGTGGAGACTGTACATACATCTGTTTAAAAGAGATATTTAAAACTCTCCAATCTTTCAAAGTTATATGGGTCTATTGTAATATTTTGCCCTATTCTATCTCTTCCCCTTTGTCTGGTGATGCACATGTATTTGGTTTACTCTTCGTATACCCTTAGACCAGTTTTCTTTGCGTCTACCTCCAATTTATCAAAAGTCTTTTTCACATTGGTGACTGTGTTTCCGACAATGTCAATGTCATCTGCGTATGCTAGTGGTAATTTTGGTCCATTTACTATCAGTAATTCTGTTTTAAGTTGTACTGGTCTACTACTTTCTCCAGGATGATATTAAAGAGGAGAGGTGACAGCACATCTCCTTGTTTCAGGCCACTGCTTATTTCGAAAGATTCTGAGAGTTTGTTACCTATCCGTACTCTGGATCTACAGCTATTCACACATAACTTAACAAGCTGGATAAGCTTTTTTGGAACTAAAAGTTCTGCCATTGTATTTCACATCTGATCCCTTTTAAAGCTGTCGTACGCTTAATGGAAATCTATGAAGAGATTATGGATAGTTCTATTGAATTCCCATCCTTTTTCAAGCGGCTGTCTTAGAGTAAAGATCTGATCTATGGTCGATCTCTTTTCTGAAGCCGGCTTGGTATTCCTCCATGAAATTTTCTACAAACGGTGTCAGCCTACTTAATACGATGTTCGATAAGATTTTACATGCCTATTAAGTAGGGAGATGCCTCTATAATTAGAGCACTTGGTTTTGTTTCCCTTTTTATGAATGGGGATTATTACACTTTCGTGCCATTTTGTTGGTATTTTCTCTTCGTTCCATATAAGTGTTATTAGTTTATGTATTTGTCTATGTAGAGTTTCTCCTCCGTACTTAAGGAATTCAGCCAGTATATTGTCATAGCCTGAAGCTTTTCCGTTCTTCAATTTGTTAATTGCTTGCAATGTTTCATCTATTTTGGGGTCCTCTACCGGTAGGCCCGCCCCAAAATATATATTTCCTCCCTCCATGTTCTTCCTCTTGATGTATGCTTAGTAAAGTCTTGAAATATTCTTTCCATGTTTGGAGCAGTTCTTTCTTTTCGTTTGACACAGATTTGTAAAATGCTCGACTATTTGACTGTTGCCTATTCCTTTCCATTTCTTCATATTTCTGTTGTTCGTACTTCCTTTTTTTTTTCTCTCTAATTAATTTTCTTGTTTCTCGGCGTGAAGTTGCATAGTTTTCTTTACTTTCTGCTGTTCCTTGTTAAAACATAGTGTTTCGCTTTTTCTGTCTGTCGTGTAGTTTTTCTTGACATTCTCTCTCAAACCATTTCCTTGTTCTCTTCCTGCTTTTTCCTATTATTAGTTCTGCTGACTCCGTAATTAATTTTTTCATTTGTTGCCACAGCCTTTCGACATCATTGCTCTGGTCTACTGTATTTAGATGGTGTTTAATTTCTTGTTTGTAATTTTCTCGGATTTCCACATTTTGCATTTTCTCGATGTTCCACTGTCCCAATGCTTCGTTGGCCTTAGGTTTCTCTGAAGATATTCTCAACCTGATTTTTGCTCTTACTAGGTGATGGTCTGTATCTCAATCTGTTCTTCTGAGCCTTCTTATATCCAGCACATTACTTCCATGTCTAGCATCGATAATTACGTGGTCAATTTATTTCTGCGTGGAGTGATCATTAGAGATCCAAATCTGTTTATGAATGTTTTTAGGTTGGAACATAGTAGACTTTACAAGCATATTCTTAGCCGATGCTAGCTCTACGAGCCTTTATCCATTGTCGTTTGAGATATCGTGGAGGCTGTGTTGTCCTATTGTCGGTCTTAGGTTAGGTTCTTTGCCAATTTTTGCATTGAAGTCTCCACAGATTATCTGCATGTCTTGTTTGGGGATTTTCTCAAGCGTTCTTTCGAGTTGTTCATAGAAGTAATCTTTAATATGTTCGACTTTATCTTCTGTCGGAGAATGTGCGGATATAATTGAGATATTGTACCATTTTCCTTTCAGTCTAATTTTTCAGTATTATAAGTTTCACGCCCATTAGTGAAAGATTTTGTTATAGTCTTTCACTAATGGGCGTGAAACTTATAATACTGTTCAGATATTCTTCTCGTACTACGAAACCTGTGCCAAATTCGTGTTTTCCTGTCTGGTTTCCACTGTAGAAAATGACTGCCTTGTCTATTTTTATGTTTCCTGTGTCTAGCCACCTTAGTTCTTGTATTGCTGTAATGACCATTCACATATTGACACTGACTCGGTCTTCGGATTATCCTGGATGACAACAAACTGTACTCTTCAAAACTTGATCGCCTAATTCCTTCTTAAAACCATGTGGACCTCTCAAATTGTTGGAAACACTGCTTTACAAATTCCTCATATAGAACACAACACAACAAATCGGTGAATAAGTCAACAAAGACTGCCAAATAGCATCTTGAGCTCAAATTCACCTCTTCACAAAAAAAAAATTGCCAGCTTTCAAGAATTACACGCCCTAAGATATTTCTTCCGAATCTAATTCCCAACTCCAACTGTTACTACACTTCACTATTTTTTTATTACAAAAAAGCAAATAACGAAAAAAAATAACGAATTTAAAGAAAATCCGGACTAAACAATAAAACCGACTGTTTTTGACAGCGGCTCCACGCATCACTTTCTCGCCAATAAGTGGATATTTATTTGACGCGCAATCTTAAGCGGAATCAAGAACCAGACTAAAAATATTTATATTATCATTATTGAGAATATTTTTCGATGTTTTAGATAAACAAGGTAATTAGAAATGCTAAACGATGGCAAAGAGGCTGGCTTAGATGGCTTAAAAAAACAAAGCAAGGGAAGAAATGTTGTATATGTTGTGTGCAACGACCAGAAGAAGAATTAGGTCAAGCAGTGATGTCAACGTTTGAATGCCTACGACTGGGTTCATCTTGATAAAATAAAGTTCTTTTAATTAAGTGTCTTTTAATTAAAATACACAACATCTTCCATTGATATTTTTAAATAAACTAACCTCAATTTTAAAAATTTGTGGTTGATTTTTAAAAAGTTCCTTAAATAGATACTACAAAATAATAGATAAATAATTTTAGAACAATAAAAGCTTTATCAAATATATATATATATATATATATATATATATATATATATATATATATATATATATATATATATATATATATATATATATATATATATAAATATATATATATGTATAATATATATATATATATATATATATATATATATATATATATATATATAATATATATTACCTACTTACTTATACTAATAAGCTCCAGTTACAAAATAAGCCGATTAAAAATTGCTTTAAATCAATTATTAAAATGCATTCTTTTAACACGAATGCCGAAAGGATAGTGACTAACAAGTGGGTTGGGTTAAAAGCATACTATTATGCCATAACTTGACCGTGATTCTTTTAATTTCATTAATGTTTTGTTTACTTATTGTACCATATAAAAAGCGTGATCAATTGGATTTAATTCAGTGAACTCTCAGGTTTTGCATCAGTAACATGTATTCCAAAGTAAGTTCCAATTAGAGGATTGTACCATTAATTATATTTAACGATCTTAAAAATATTACGACTGCATATACGTACATTATGTTTACTGTTTAAAATGTGTGGCGATGGTGTAAAATGTCTACAGATAATGCTTTTATGTTTATCTTCGTAGTTTTTGGCTTTCCTTGATTTTTGTTGTACATTCCTTTGATTTTCGGACTGTTGAAGTCCTATAAATATTTTTTGTTATATAATTTAATATTTTTTGTCAGCAATCCTTACTAATTTTTGGGCTACGTTGTTATTGAAATATTATTTATTATTTTTGTGTACAATGTCTGATCCATTTCTACTTTTTACTGGTTTGCTTATCATTTTGTATATTACTGTCATTTTTATATTCGATACAGTATATTTAGGGTGATCCATATTTTGGCATCTCAATTTTTTCAAATAGTATTTGCGAACTAACAACAAACTACAAACAGATTTAAAATTTACGAAATCTCTTGTTTATGAACATGAAAATAAATTGATTTTCTCTTATGGTTTAATTTTATACTGACAGTATGGCATTTTAAGTATGGATGTATAGATATATTATCTTAAGGTTCTTTAACATGTTATGATTGTATTTACTTTTTAATTTTTTATAGATTTTGTCAGTATTAGCCCTAGCAGCTGTGGCCCAAGGAGGTCTAGTGGACTACAGTCATGGTCATGCTACATCATATGCCTCATCAAATCTTGTTGGATCAGAACATGGGCACGGATATGCTGCCCCTGTTTTAAGTCATGCCTATACTGCTCCAATAGTAGCTACCCACGGCTATGCTGCTCCTTCAATAGGTCATGGACACTCTACACACGGTGATGTAGATTACTATGTAAGTATAGTTATTCCAATTTTTTGCTAAAAAAACGAACATTTATTTTAATTCTATATAAAACTTACTGCTTTAGGCTCACCCCAAATACGAATTCAACTACGGAGTTCAAGACGGCCACACTGGAGACCATAAAACCCAACATGAAGTACGTGACGGTGACGTAGTTAAAGGCTCTTACACCGTTGCTGAACCCGATGGTACTCTTCGTACCGTTCACTACACCGCTGATGATCACAACGGTTTTAACGCTGTTGTAGAAAAATCTGGACACCCTGTGCATCCAGCCCCAGCCCACGGATATGGAAAAGTACTCTTAGCTGCCCCCGCTGTCCAACACGCTCCATTATACCATCATTAGAATGCAGAATAGCTTTCTAATATTAAACATGAGTTTTTGTACTTTTTTGTAAATAGATTACTGTGTAATCTGGTTTGTACATATTATTAAAGAGCAATAAATTAAACAAGCTTTTTATTGAAAAACATCTATTTACAACTTAATTTATAATAAATAAAAACTTTTGCTAAAGCGAAGCTTTTATAGTGGCGTTGTATTACATTTTATCTACAGTAAAATGTTAAGGCGAGCGTCATGGAACTAGCGCCACGAGAAGGCGTCACGGCTAGCAACACGAAATAGGGGTCTTCACATCGATTCACTACTCTCCATCGATTAGTTTCTAGTTATCATATAATTATCTTAAGTAGGTTTAAACTAAAAGCTGCTAGAAAAATAAACTATAGAAATAAATAAACAAAATAAAGACTTAATATTGTTCTGAAGCTATTTTCTTGTGGCATTTTAAATTAATTGTGGCATTTTAAATTAATTACTATTTAAATGGGAATAAGCCACAATTAAAGGTTAAAATGCGTTATTAAAATAATATTAATAATAAATATTAATTACAATAAACGTATTTTAACCTTTAATTGTGGCTTATTCCCATTGAAATAGTAATTAAAATAAAGACTTTAAAGGAAAAGTAAAAAATTTAAAAATATCTGTCAATAAAGAATATAGTAAAACAAATATTTGCTTTAGCACGTCGATCAGTAGTTTTGTTACCGACAACGCCAACGCCTTTTGTCCAATGCAAGCCAGATACGTGAGACTTTTATTTCTCAAGAATGAAGCGATTGGTATATGTTATCTATACTCTGAACTAGTGGATAATCAGTAAATATTGATTTTAATGAGAATCTGAAGGAATGGATCGATGCAAATTGCTACATTTTTAAATGAGATGGAAATTAGTTTAAGTGCTTAAAGGACGCTAAACAGCTCTCCTGTTTGAATTCTACATGATGGTTGTTACAGGGTGGAACTTATAAGATCTGTTAAAGTAGTAACTGCTTATCTTAGTCCTTAATCAGTGGAAGCATCAGTGGAGAGAACTAAATCAAAAGGTGTTTTGGCTAGTATTTGTAGTAAGGTTTTCTTTATAAGAGTAGGGAGAGTTTCTTATTAGTTAGGAAGGTATTTAATAAAGGGAGGTTTTTGGTCTAGTACCGGGTGACTGTAGAAGAGATACGTAAAGTAAGGGATGGTCAGTCTTCTTCAATAGACGGGCGAGTAATTGCAAGAATGGCTCTATAACTGTGCGAGAGGGGCGAATGGACTAATTAGGTACATAGGTAGTAAGGTGGTAAATGGGATTGAAAGGATTACTAAATGTAGTTGTAGCATATAATAGAAGCAAATGTTGTTTTCTAAGGGATAAAAGGGGCTCGTTACTATTGGTTTAAAGACTTTCCTGTGGGCTGTGAGCAAAAAGCTCCGAGCCACAGACGAAGAGCAGAATTTTGGATTAAATCTAATAATTTTAGGTCAGATTTGGAGGCAGACCATGTAAATAAAGCAACCATAATCTATTTTGGTTTGTATCAGAGCTCTGAATGCCGTAAGAAGTACATTCTCATCAGCACTTCAACAAAAGTGTAAAAGAGTTATTATTAGGTTGAGTTGCTTAAGGCAGTAGTCTTTGATAAGATTTATGTGATGTTTCCAGTTTAGTCGAGAATCAAAGATCATTCATAGAATTTTACATTCATAGAATTTTACAAGAAGAAGCTGAAGCTGTTTTCTCTTAAAGATCCTTTTTGTGTGGTAGATTATCCCATTCTGGGTTTGATTTTACAGTTTCTGGTGTGACTTCGCTATTTCCATCACTTTTCTTCATTCTTCCTGTTTCTTTTACTATATCTTTTATTTTGTTACAATCTATATTTTGTTAGCCAAACAACGATCCAACTAAGCAAAAACCTTAAAGCTAAGTTTAAAAAGTAAATCCTAGAATCTGGCAAACTAGTTCTAATAACTTTGATAAAGATCTACACAAATTTAAGTGTAAATTATCCGGCCAAGTCTTACTAACCTCACTTGCAACGAATAACGGATAATAAGAAGACTACGAATCAGCCATACGAGATTGACACATGGCTACTTTATGTCTACCCATAAACATCCAAGATGTCAACAGTGCAAATGTGCCATTACCGTAAACCATATTAACGGACTGCCAATAGTACACCAGTCATGCCAAGAAAAATAACTTAAAGACATCTCTTGCAGATATTATAAACTATGTGAATACATCAAAGTACTAGAGTTACTCAAATGCACTAATCTTTTAAATAAAATCTAATACCAATTGTGTAATTTCTAAGAAAAAATAAACTGTACCGTGCCAATGGCCTTAGTTGTCGAGACACTTAACCTAAATAAAAAAAATTAACCTGATATACGTCACCCTCCAAATAATGTAGGGGGGAGTGGGGCTCCTTCAGACATAAAAATTGGAACTGTCATATCACTCTAAATACTTCACCAAATAAAGAAAAAAAATATTCATAAAATATATTGTTCAGTCAACTTTCACCGTATATATGCTTTTAATATTAAATCCTATACTTGTTTTTAAACCACTTTTTCAAAAACCCACCCCAGTGGGGTATCTTCTGACGGGGAATGGGGCAGCTTCAGACACAATTGGAAAAATGACAACCTCATATAAATGTTTTAGAAAATATTTATTACAATATTTAAAAATATATTATGATACTTAATCAAACCCCTAATGCATATTGAAGTTTTCCAATAAAACTGAAAAAGACAATAATGATTTCTGTCGCTTTTTACCATGTTCAGAAGGAGTTGGCAAAAGGGCTTCAATTTCTGATAAATAAACACTAGAGATATCCGGTACAATGGGGTAGAAAAATTAATAATTTACTTTAGATGACATTCTCAAAAATAAAATTTCAACATCCCTATCATCACATTTACCAATGATTCTCCCAACACGGTACATATCTTTTTGTTTTACAGTCCTAAATTTAACCAGCACAAAATCTTCAATTTTCAATTCACTCCTGTCAAAATTTTGCTGTGGTTCTTCTAATATTCTCATTAGAGTTTTTGCCATTTTCATTATCGGTTGTCTTATCATTCTTCTCATTTTCAAAAAGTAATTATCATTCTTTTCGTAGATTTAGTACGTTCATCATTAGAGTTAGTGGGTTACTTTGTTTTTTTATTAATGTGTTTTTCTGCCAGAAGCAGCTTTTCTGGGGTATCAGTTATTATTCTGCATTTCCCCTTTTCCCTTGGTTTCTTGGAGCTAGTAGTAAGTTTCGATTTTGACTATCCTCGTATATCTTCAGGACTTAAATAACAGCCAGGCTGTTGAGAGGGCATAGGCGTAGAGTTTTGGCAGCTTGATGTTGATGGAGTGTCTATTGGTTGCTGAAAGTTTTCGCTTGAAATTTGGGGAGATCAGGGTGCTTTTTCAGATTCTAAAGTTGGTAGACTTGCAGCTAGTTGGCATTTTAGAGGTTTATCAGTAATAGTTTCGTCTGAAGGATTAGGTCTCTCACTGACCAAACTGGAAGTAAACATATCGTCGGTGAAAATGTGCCTGTCAACTGGAAATATTCCTGTTTTTTTGAAAGAATTTATAATGCTCTGTGGTAACATGGCACGGCCATGTGCTATTCCAAAACATGCGGCCACGTGATAGATTCCAAAACGTTGGCCTAGGTTAGACTTCAACCATGAATCAATTGTAGTATTATAAGATGTTTTAAAAAGGTTCATCAATCCTACATCTAGTGGTTGCAGCATGTGGGTACAATAGGGTGGAACTGTTCCACTACAAATGGGGTGAACAGCTGTTGCTAGTTCTATTGCTTCAATTGACAAGTGACTCTCATGATTGTCGCAAATTCGAAGCATTTTTCTCTTTTCAGAGGAACCTGAACATTTAATCCAACCAGTGTTGAGCCAAACCTAAGGTCCCGTTTGATGCTCCATTTATCATGTGGCTATTGAAGTGCACTCTCGGAAATACTAGAGCAGGAGGTATTGTATTTCCAGCTACATTTATAAACAAAATTGTAGTAACTAGAGCTCCTCTCTCACCACTTGCAGCAGCTGCTACTTGTTTTTGGCCTTTTTTTAAAATCACACGACAAGGTTCTTGGTTAGTTTCAGTTTTTGTTTTATCCATGTTTAAAATCCTGGATGAGTTACAGAGTTCTGGGTATCTTCTGATTAATTTTTCATAATTATTAAAAAAAGTATTCACATTATGTCTGTTAAAGGAAATTGCACGTGCAATACTGCATCCTTCAGTAGCATGGGGAGATAATCTTGGGTGGCGTTTTATAAAACCGTATAGCCAGTCCTTTCCTACCATTCTTAGAGCTTCTCAGTTTTTAGTACAGTCAATATTGTTCATTTTGGCCATCTCATGTGCTAGTTTTCGAGTTTCTAGATTGTTAAGACCATAAAACATTTTTGAACATTAATTGAATATGCCTCAAGGTCGTCCTCCTCTTTGTCAGTAAAAACCTTTCTAGTGTCGTTTCTTAATTTCATATCATGTTCGCCATCTGCGTTATACCTAATCTTCTTAACGTACATACCAACAGTTTGATATTTTAATCCAAATCTTTTAACAGCATTTCTTATCGATTCACCATCCAGGATGGCCGCTACACATTCTTTCATAGATTCGACATCAAAATTTCCTTTTGTTTTTTCTTTCTTCCTATTTCTTACCATCTTCAGACAATCTGCAACAAAGAAAAACCCTTTTTAAAGAACTAATAATAAATATATATATATATATATATATATATATATATATATATATATATATATATATATATAACTAAATATATATTACTTTTAAGCACGTTATTTCAAAAATATTGCGTTGCGGTGTCTCTATTTTCCATTGCGTTTGTCTGATAGTGCACCATACTCTTTTGTCTGAAGGTGCCCCACTCGATGTGTCCAGACTAAATAATGTAAAAATATAACCTAAGAGTGACATCAGTAACAAATGTGAATAGTACAGGTTATACAGCAATAAATTAACTTAACACTGGTAGCAATGTTAATTATCCTCTTACCTTCAATCCAAAAATTTAACTTTCAACCACCAAAAACTAACTTTTCACTTTATGACATGAACCTTTTACTGCACTGTTCTACAGACTGAACTACAATAATGCGCAATAATGCGAGTAGTAATGGAATGTTTTGATGTCAGTGTTGCCAACCCGAATCCTTAAATTTATCCACAATATCAATGTTTGAAGCTGCCCCCTGTCTGAAGGGGCTCCATTCGCCACTAAGTTTAAAATAGAGTAATTTTTAATTATATAAATAAGGTCTATTAACTGATATATTATTAGTGAATATAACATATATAATGAAAAACCAAGGTATATATGTTTTATATGTAAGTATACCTTTGATAAATATTTTACAATAATGCCTAAATGGCCATTGATACACTATTAATCATTATAAATCGTTTCGTGCAAATAATTTGTCAAAATCAATTATAAGAATAAAACGTTTTTAACACCGCTGCCAAAATTATGTGGTCTAGTTAGTACGCTTGATATTGTTTCATAATTTGACCGTGATTCTTTAAATTTAAGAATGTTTGCTTACATATTGTTTCATATATAAGACGTAGTCAATTTAATTTTATTCAGTTAATTCTCAGTTATTGAATCAACAATATGTATTCTAAAGTAAGTCTTAGTTATACAGAAAAACTATTTCGTTAACTATTTTAAGTAATGATTGTTTTATTAATACAGTTATTGTGTCTTCTTACTTTGATATATTGCACTAACTTAATCCGTGTTGAATCTTTATTCATCGATGTTTTCTGTATGATTCTCATTTCATGTTGCTGTTTCCTTATCAGTTTTTTAATATTCTACATTTGTATTCAAATTTCTTTTGTGGCATGTAAAATAATTTTTATCAATTTTTTTAGTTTAAGTAGTTTACTTAACACGGAGAAACGGAGAAGTTCCAGAAGAATGGAGACAATCGTATATCTCTCCAATACACAAGAAAGGCACAAAGATGGATCCTAAAAACTATAGAGGGATCGCAGTGATTGCTACTATAGGCCGACTATACTCAAAAGTACTACGAAACCTGATAGAAAATGATATTAAAGACAAACAACCCGAAGAACAAGCGGGATTTAGGGCTGGACGCTCCACTATGGATAATATCTTCACATTAAAAATTACAATGGAAAAACGAGTGCAGAGAAATAGAGAAACTCATATAGCTTTAATAGATTTGGAAAAAGCATATGACAGTGTCCGATCTCCCAACTATGGATAGAAATGGGTAACTTGAAAATAAACCCAATTCTTATTAACGCCACTCAAAAATATTACGAACAAAACTTTGCAAGAATTAAAATGGGACAAGAAATCACCTCTCCTTTTCAAACAACAAAAGAAAAAAAAGAAACATGGAAATAACGGTGGAAGAAAACAAGCTATATACACTTTTCTTTGCGGATGACCAGGTAGTAATTGCTGAAGACAGCTACGATCTTAGCTATATGATAAGAAAACTGCAAGAAGAATATGAGGTGGCAGGTCTAAACATGAATATGACAAAATGTGAATATCTCTCAGTGGGAACAGATGAAATATGTGACCTAGTCTTGGAAGACGACAAAATCAAAGGCGTGCAATCCTGCAAATATTTGGGGGTCATTTTCAACAAGAAGGGAAATAGCGCAGATGAAATCAGGGAAAGAATAAACAAGGGCAGAGCAGCGACTCGTGCCTTAAACTCTCTTCTCTGGCAAAAAACAATTCGACGAGAAACCAAAAAACACATTTACGGTAGTATAGTCCAAAGTATTACACTTTACGGTTTGGAAGTATGGGACGTCACCAAAGCTAATAGAAACAAACTTATGACGACAGAAATGGATTATCTGAGACGAAGCTGCGGTAGATCGAAACTGGAGAGAGTTAGAAACGAACAAATAAGAAACGAAATGAAAATGGAGAGAAATATCAATGATGACATAGAAAGAAAACAATTAATCTGGTTCGGACATGTTAAAAGAATGCCAGAGTACAGATGGCCTAGGAGAGTACTGGAATATATCCCTCCTGAAAAAAGAAAGAGAGGCCGACCACGGAGAAGTTGGCGCAACGATATTGATGAAGCAATGGCGGCAAGAGACTTAGAAGAGGCAACTGCATATGACAGAAAAAGATGGAAATTGGGGGCGGAGAAGCGGCAACAGCCGTAATAAATCCGTTATTATATATTATATAGTTTACTTAAAGCTTATAAAGTGCAAAACTTGACTTGACTATGAAACTAACATTTACGTAAAGGACTATTATGTCATCTTTTAATATATTTTAGATTTTGTCAGTGCTAGCCCTAACAGCATTAGCGCAAAGCTGGGGTTTTCGACTACAATCACGATCATGCTACATCATATGCCTCATCAAATCTTGGTGGATCAGAAAATGGGCACGGATATGCTGCTCCTGTTATAAGTCATGCTTATACCGCTCCAGTAGCTGCTGCCCACGGATATGCTGCTCCTTTATTGGCACATGGTCATTCCGCACCACATAATGTAGACTATTATGTAAGCAAACTACACTTGTATATTTCTTATTATACGATACTACTATATTATTCACTGCTTTAGGCTCACCCCAAATACGAGTTCAACTACGGAGTTCAAGATGGTCACACTGGAGACCACAAAACTCAACACGAGGTTCGTGATGGTGACGTAGTTAAAGGTTCCTACACTGTAGCTGAACCAGATGGTACCCTTCGTACTGTACACTACACCGCTGACGACCACAATGGTTTCAACGCTGTTGTTGAAAAATCTGGAAAACCTGTACATCCAGCTCCATCTTATGGACACGGAAATGCTCTTTTGGCTGGTCCCGCTGTACAACATGCCTCATTATACCATCATTAAAACTCTAAAGATGCTTGTTAAATATTTTTATATATTTATTTATTTTGTTGATTTAATTACTTTGTAATCAATTGTTTTATATAAATAAATTGAACTGAATCTATAAATATAGAAGTTCCTCAATACTATATAATTAAATTTTTATAGTGGCAGTGAAAACATTTTATTTTAAGAATAGAATTTTTTATCAACAGCATTTACTCATGGGATAATGCGTACAGACTGTCGGGTTTAAAGATGCCGAAAACAATGTAGTGTCATTGGATGACGAAAACGCGAAAGCAATCGGTGTAGCTCTGGTCTTTCGACAAATTTTAATTTAAAATGATGAACTAACGAACTGAAAATAAACCAATGAGGAACAAGAAGACAACAGTTGGCAAATGGTCAAATATTCGTATGGAGTGGAATTAATAAGAAAAATGGGGCAGTAGGAGGCGCTGGAAGTTTAACACAAAAATGTCTTGAAAAACAAAATAAATAATTGAGGCGCACCAAATAAACGAATATTAACCCATTTTTATCCAGTGGCACATTTTCGAAATACTTTGCTGATTACTACTAACAACAGTATTTTGGAATATTAAATTGTGACTACATTTTTGATATCTTTTTATCTTCTTTTAAAAATAAATTAATTAAAGCAATTAGCATTTAACTTTTCAATGTAAAGCCTTAATGAAAATAAAAAAATTCACAATTTCATGGTTGTTTTAAGAAGAAATACAGCGTAATGATAATATTAGTATTTAATATTTTGTGACAATCAGAATCTAAAATGATTACACATTGTATAATACCAGACAGCACTCTAATATGGATTATTGTAATTTTAGCATTTAATTTGCCATGTACTGTTGATCTGAGGATGCATAGCCCCTCTAAGGGCACTCATTTTTCCTATAGCCACATATGCATCCGAAACGTGGACCTTAAAGAAAGCGGATAAAAATAAACTAGACGCTTTTAAAATGTGGGTATAATACCGCATGTTAAGAGTATCCTGGATTGATCATCGAACTAACGTATCGATATTAGAACAACTTAAAGTAAAGGATATATTGCTTAAACAAATACACCAGAGATATTTGCAGTATTTTGGACACATTGCTAGAAGAATAGGTACGATGAAAAAACTGATAGTCGAGGGTAGAGTTGAAGAAAAGAGACCTAGGGGAAGATCTCCAAGATAATGGGTAGATCAAACAAAAATATTGATTAACCAAGGGTTACATGAAGGCGAACAACTAACCCAGGACAGGCAAGGATGGAAGGAAATCGTGAAAAAACTGTAAAGACCTGACGGTGTCACCAGATCCCAAAAGATATTAGGACTGAGGAGGAGGAGTCTTATTTCTCTTTACCTCAATTGAAATGGACTCACACAGGCAAGATATTCCAGATTTTACAATAAAATTAAATATTAAAATATCTACTCTTTTTATCAAATTTTAAATTTTGTTGAATTTGTGTTTTCATTATAGCAATTTATTGCCAAAAACACGTTTTTGAAAATATTTTTCTTATTATTAGAGTAACCGTTTTAATACGGGTTCTACACTGTAGCTGAACCAGATGGTACCCTTCGTACTGTACACTACACCGCTGACGATATGGGTTTAAAGTATAACCAAAATACATAACACATATAAAAGCAATTGAACTTGACGAAGATAAAAAAGCGGAAAAAGATGCTGTTTGGAGATGAATTATAACTAACAGTGAATACATCCAAAGGAAAAATATTTGACGTAGGCGATTTAAATGGAAGAGTAGGCAAAAAAGTTTATACAAATGTAATTGTAAGGAACAAGAAGAAGAGGAACAATCTGGCTTTAGAGCGGGAAGGAGCTGCACCGATAATGTGTTTGTTTTGAAACAAATAATAGAAAAAAGATCAAGTACCAATCAAGAAACCCACCTTATGTTTATAGACCTTCAGAAGGCCTATGATACTGTACCCGCTAAAAAGCTATGGAAAGTTTTGCAGGAAACAAACATTAACCACACAGTAATTAACGCCCTTAAACAGCTTTATGAAGGATCAACGTCGGGAATAAAAATTGGAAATAGACTTTCAAAAAAATTTCCTGTAAACAAGGGACTCCGGCAGGGGTGTTGCATATCCCCCACATTGTTTAAAATCTACGTGGCGAAAGCACTGTATCAGTGGAAAAGAAAGTGTAGAGGAATGGGCATTGATCTGGGAGAAACTTGCCTATATACCCTACAGTTTGCAGACGATCAAGTCCTTATAGCCAACGATAAAGAAGACCTGACATATATGGCCAGAAAACTACAGGAAGAATACAAGAACTGGGGTTTAGAACTCAATACACAAAAAACAAAATATCTCCCAATAGGCGCAGAACTATCCAACATTCAGATGGACACAATCGAAATTGCATTCTGCACTGAATATACCTACCTAGGAATTGATTTCGACACCACAGGCACAGACAATAGGGAAATTAGAAAACGAATAACCCAGGCCCGTAGAACAATTGGATGCCTTAACGGAGTTCTTTGGAGCTCAGAAATTGGTAAAAGACGAAAATACAATATTTATGAATCTCTCATAAAAACCAGCTTAACCTATGGTACAGAGACATGGAGACTAACAGAAAGCAATAAAAGAAAACTCGAAGCAACAGAAATGGATGTATTTAGACGATCACTTCGAATATCTAGAGCAGACAGAATTAGAAACGATGAAATAAGAAATAGGATGGGGGTAGATGGATCACTGGCAACAGACATAGAAAGGAAACAACTTATATGGTATGGCCATGTTCAAAGAATGCCAGAAACAAGACTACCGAAAATCGCCATGAACTGGATACCACCAAATCGTAAGAAACGAGGAAGACCAAAAAGAACATGGAAGGAGGGAATAACAAAGGCAATGAGCTCCCGAGACTTGACCGAAGAACAATGGAATGATAGAAATTCGTGGAAATTAGGCATCGGACAACGACGCAAGACGTTTTGAAACCGATATATATATATATATATATATATATATATATATATATATATATATATATATATATATATATATATATAATTGGAAAGCACCGAGAAAATGTTCGCAACAATAATGGAAGATGATTATTGAAATTTACTCATAACCACAATATTATGATATAATACGACATAACAAATACTTTTCACAAACACAAGCAAATACATAAGTACACAGTAGTAGAGCCAAGCCAACAGGAGAAATCCAAAATAGATTACGTAATAGTTGAAAGAAGTAATCAAAACTCCATTATAATATATGCGGGTAAGAAGAGTTTATGAAATGTAGAGTGACCATTCTACTACCAAATTCTACTGCGCGTGTCTAATGTTCCTTGTTCTTTGATAGCACTTTAAAAGAGAAATCAGTCATCATTTCTTATCCTGGTAAGTAACTATCCTCTATTTCACCCCTTTTTTCCACTTCTTTACCGGTGATTTTTAACGACTATGTGTTTACCCCTACCATGCGATACAGGACTGTTGCAAAGGTAATATATGTCAATGTAAACATCAAAAAAGGAATCATCAAATCCCTATATGATAGGGCCCGAAGCTCCTGCTCTAATGACAATGCATTTCATGAAGAGAAAAACCTGCTATCAACAGTTCTGACTAAAAATGACTACCCACTGTCATTCATAAACAAGGAATTCCATAAGATCGAAGAAAGAAAACAACAGAACAACACAAACAATTCAAAAACACTCACAAGAAGAGGCTCGAGGATGATAATAATACCATATGAAAAGGGCTTGTCAGAAAAACTGAAGAGGATAGGAAACAAGTACAACATCACAACAACATTCAAAACAACCAAAACACTAAGGTCCATCCTGTTCAAAACCAAACTCAACAACACACAAGAAAGATAAAAAACTGCACCTATAAAATACTTTGTGAATGCAACAATTTCTACGAACTTTGTCGGGAAAGTTTTTTATTACATCTGTTTAGAAACTATATTTTCTATACAGTTTTAAGTGAAAATAAAATATTGTTTGTCGTTCATAATAATTTTAATATGAAAAATATAAAATTTTACATTTATACTAACTGTTCAACCACAGAAATAATGTAGTTCTAATTTGTAACGAATATTAGCACAAATTCTATGCTTTGGTCAAGTGTCAACAATTAAAATTTAAATAAATTTTTATTATTATGACAATAAAAGAAATTTTAACTGGATCTTATAATTACTTTTTTTCTACCTTAGGGTTTTCTGTAGGTTTACGTAAAACACGTTACTTTCCAAACAATGTATATTTTCTGTTCTCATAATTTTCGAATATTGTAATTGCATTTTTTCTTAACCATCATTTTTAACCGTGTCAGTGGCAAAACATTTTTCCGTCAGTTTTTCCATAAAGAAAATAGGTAAAACAGTACTCAAAAACAAGATTAAACTTTTCATTTGGCCATATTTCTCCTAGTTTATTAGAATATTTTAATAAAATGCTAGCTCAGTTTAAAATCTGTATATATTTTCCGCCAGTCGATCGGATAGCCAAGCGGGCTGGGCGGCTGGCTTCTCCTTCGCTTCAATGCGAGAGATGTCAGTTCAAATCCCCGGCTCGGTGAACAGAAAACAAAAAGGCTAACGCAGTAGTTTAAAATTCTAAAATGAATCTGCGGCTTAGTCTAGAATATGCTGGTATCTGATAGGCCTATGGTGGAGCAGTACGGCAAGAGATAAGGGCTTGCGGCTAGGTGATACTCCTCCATAGATCCCTACCGGAAGAACGCCTAAATACCGGGTATATATATATATATATATATATATATATTTTCCGCCACGTAAATTATGCATCGACATTACAACTTCAACACCAGAGTTTTCGTCTGTTAGGAAACCACATACATTTACACAATACTAACATCATCATTATCTTACATAGTAAGCACATCCTTAAGTGAAAAACTTCTAAAAGGCAATAGTATGGTATTTGTCTGGCGTACAATATTTTGTGCACTAAAATTAAATACCGTAACACTTATTATAAAATAATGATTTAACCAATTTTGACATCTAAATCAAAAACTATGTAGTTCTCAACCTTAACACGGCGCGTCCCAATGGCTGATAGAGAACGCCCTACAGATATGTGGAACAGGTGTGAATAAGGCTTTGCCAAATAAACACCCACTGATCAACTGAGAGCATGGCATAGGGCAGGAGCTATCTCATTACTGGATCAGAGCGGTAGAGAAAAATCTCCTCACTGGTCTAATACTAAATAATCAAAGGCGGTAATTATTATTTAACCGGTTGGGATACTGCGAAGTGGCCGAACGATTACCGGTAAAAGTAATCGTCCATTTGTCGGTCAAGAGCTACGGGTGGAAGAACTGACATGTGGTAGGGCACTTCATTGTCCTAGAGCTGAGAAATTGACTCCAAAGGCGGAAGAGCTAAAATAGCCAACGGTATTGAGATGTGGAAATCCACGCGATGACTACCATATTATAGATCCGTAAGGATATCCCCAGGACTCTACAATGGCTAATAATTCAAAACAAACGGCCCTCAGTCCCGGGCACCCTTAAGTGGGGAAAGGAAGCTAAGAATCCCTCGGTCAGCAAATAATGTCCCAAAATTTTAAAGAATCGGTACGTGGAACATTCGAAGCATGTACCAAGCAGGCAAAGCAACAAATACTATTCAAGAAATGACTCGCCTGAACATAGATATTTTAGGATGCAGTGAAGTTCGATGGCCAAATTCTGGAATAAGAATTATAGATGAACACCATATCTATTATTCTGGAGACGACACAACAAGAAACAAAAATTGCGTAGCGATAATAGTAAAAAGGGAAATAGCCAAAGCAGTAAAATAATTTACGCCCATATCAGATAGAGTTGTGCTATTGAAAATTAAGTTTCTCTAATATAAACACCATTCAGGTCTACGCACTGACATCAGAATCCACTGAAGAAGAAATAGAAAATTTCTATCAGACTCTAGAAGACTCTCTAAAACTGACCAAAAAACATAAACTTACTATTATCATGAGCGATTTCAATGCCAAATAAAGACAAGGTACAGCCGAGAATATCGTGGGGTCGTATGGTCTTGGCATAAGAAACGAAAAAGGAGAAAGTCTAATCCAATTCTGCCAAGAGACGGATATGGTAGTAACGAATTTATTTTTTAAATTACATCCAAGAAGACTTTATACATAGAAAGCACCCGGTGATACTCCAGGAAAAATCGTAAGAAACCAAATTGATTTTATCAACATAAACAAAAGGTTTAAAAATTCTATTACCTCAACAAAAACATATCTAGGCGCAGATGTCTTCTCAGATCATAGTTTATGGGTTGCAAATATCAACATACGACTCAAAATAATTCATAAAAAAGTGAGGCCCAAGATATATATATATATATATATATATATATATATATATATATATATATATATATAAGACTACTAAAAAAAAATGACACCCAGAAAAAAGTAAAAACAGAGATTAGTAAGAATATTGCGAATATAGTTGAAGGCGCACTACTAGAGGCATAGAAGAACCGTGGAACGAAATGAAGACATCTATCACCACAATTGACCATAAATATCTAAAATCAAAAAGACAAAAGAAATTCTTGCTTCTTCTTGCAAGAATGGATGACAGATAAAATATTGCAGATGATGGAAGAGCGACGAAAATTAAAAGGTAGAAATGACAACGAATACGAAAAGTTGCATGAGACTATACTAAAGGAGATAAAAGGAGCAAAAGAAGCACGGCTGACGGAAAAATGTACCGAAGTTGAAACACTACAATGCAAACATGACGATTTCCATATACACGAAAAAATTAAAGAGGTACAGAATACCAGAAAACAACGCAGTACAGGCAGGCATATATGTAGACATTGAAGGCCGGATTTTGACTACCATTGAAGATAAATTACGAATATGGAAAGAATATATACAAGAATTATTCTAAGATGCAGCACGAAGTCCGACTGAAATAAACAATCCCTACGGCCCAGAAACAAAAAACGAAGAGGTAACTATGGCCATTAATAGGATTAAAGATGGGAAATCACCAGGACCTAATGAGGTGCATGGTGAAATTTTAAAGCTATTAGGGGCACACCAAATCACAGTTCTTACGAAACTATTTAACAACATCTACGAGATTGGTTACTTACCAAAAGACTGGCTACTATAAATATTCATTTCACTTCCTAAAAAACCAAACGCTAAAAAATGTGAAGAACATAGGTTAATTAATTTGATGAACCATGTACTTAAAGTACTCCTTACTATCATTCACTCGCGCATATACACCAAATTAGAAAAACACCTGAGTGAAATTCAATTTGGATTCAGAGCAGGACTCGGAACGAGGAAAGCACTTTTTAGTTTGCAAGTTTTAATACAGAGAGCCAGGGACGTCAACTGCGATGTGTATGCATGTTTCATTGATTTCAAGAAGGCATTTGATAAAGTCACATATGGGAAACTAAGCGATATCCTTAAAACATCAGGACTTGATGGTAAGGATGTAAGACTGATCTCAAACTTATATCTTTAACATAAAGCAATAGTACGATTAGAAAATGAACTGTCCGAGATCATTCCAGTCGAAAAAGGAGTTAGTCAGGGTTGCATATTGTCACCGATATTATTTAACATATACTCTGACAACATCTTTAGAGATGCCTTGGACGAATCAGAAAATGGGATTGCTGTAAATGACCAACTTATAAACAATATTAGATATGCAGACGATACAGTGTTGCTGGCAGATAGTGCGAAGGGGCTCCAAAGGATGATTGATAACGTTGTAGAAGCATGTAACAAATACGGCCTCAAACTAAATTGCAAGAAGACAAAAATAATGATCATTAGTAAGAACACCAACATAAACGCTCAAATTACAATAAGCGATACACCGTTAGAAAGAGTGGAAAAAATATGCTATTTGGGCTGCAATATTAAGGATACTTGAGATACGCATAAGAATTCTTAGATTTTACGTTTTTAGTGTCCTCCTCTATTAAGTAGAAAGCTGGAGCCTTACAGAAGATGCCATAAAACGATTAGAGGCATTTGAAATGTGGTGCTACCGACGTATGTTGAGGGTCTCATATATACACCACACAAGTAACATAAACATCATGCGTAATGATAAATACCGAATCAACTAGAGTTGATTCTACAAGGCAAGATTGAGGGTAAGAGTCCCTGGACTTAGACGTATATCCTGGCTGGCCAATCTTAGAAAGTGGACTGGTCTAACGTCAACTGATCTATTTCGAGCTGCTGTGAATAGAATAAGATGGGTCAATGTGGTCTCCAACATCTCTAAAAGTAAGGCACATTTAGAAGAAGAAGCAAATCTTACTTCAGGTTCGGCCATATAATAAAACTTATAAAGTTTATTGCAAAATTATCGTCAGATTACCCCAAACGAGCAATTCACAACTACACCTTATGGTCGGTAAGATTTACTGAAAGTATTTAAACTTTTACCAAGAAAAAAAATTTGCACATTACGTACAAGTCAAATCATGTTTATGGTGTACACTTTAATATACGTCAGGCACATCTGAGGGGTTAACGTATATGCTAAACTACCTTGGCTAAACATTTTAAAATAATTACTAAATAGCCATTGATAAACCATAAATAATAACTATAAATCGTTTCGTGCAAATAATTTGTCAAAATCAATTATAAGAATTGTAGTTTTTAACACCGCCACCTCAATGATGTTAACAAGTGGGCTAGTGAGAACGCTTGATATTCTTTCATAATTTGACCGTGATTGTTGCAATTTAAGAATGTTTTGCTTACATATTATTTCATATAAAAGGCGTAGTCAATTTAATTTTATACAGTTAACTCGTGAGTCATTGAATAAACAATATGTACTCTAAAGTAAGTCTTAAATATTTCTATTTAAATATCATTAGTAATATGACCAAAATATTAGCAAATTGATTATATTGTTTCTTCTGCACTTATTTTACATTTCCTTCATTATACATCATGTTTCTCGTTATAGAAAGTCACAATATTATCAGTTTTTTATACTTAAAACAGTCATATTCAAGTTTTTTTTATGATATATGGCACATAGTAAAATAATCTTTACATTTTTAAGGTTAATTAAGATTACAAAATGTAAAACTTGATTGTATAAGAAATAATTACTTTTTAATTGAAAATAATGATAACAATTTTAAGGATCATACCTTATTTTATATTTTTTTAGATTTTGTTAGTGCTAGCCCTAACAGCTTTAGCCCAAGCTGGAGTTTTAGACTACAGTCATGGTCATGCTACCTCATATGCTTCATCGAACCTTGGTGGATCAGAACATGGACACGGATATGCTGCTCCTGTTTTAAGTCATGCTTATACCGCTCCAGTAGCTGCTGCTCATGGATATGCTGCCCCTCAATTAGCCCATGGCCATTCTGCACACCATGATGTAGATTATTATGTAAGCATGATGTATTTCTTTATTTCTTTTTTTTTAATAGAAGTAAAAACATTTTATTTATTTTAATACCAATGTGTTATTAACTGCTTCAGGCTCACCCCAAATACGAGTTCAACTACGGAGTTCAAGATGGCCACACTGGAGACCACAAAACTCAACACGAAGTCCGTGATGGTGACGTAGTTAAAGGTTCTTACACCGTGGCTGAACCTGATGGTACCCTTCGTACTGTGCACTACACCGCTGACGACCACAATGGTTTTAATGCTGTTGTTGAAAAATCTGGACACCCTGTACATCCAGCACCATCTTACGGACACGGAAAAGTTCTCTTAGCCGCTCCCGCTGTCCACCATGCTCCATTATATCATCATTAAGACTGAAAAATGCTTGTTGAATATTGTTATACATATATTTATTGATTATTTGGTTGAATTACGTTGTGATAAATTTTTTATCTAAAATAAATTAAACTGAATCTAAAAAATAGGATTTTCTCAATACTAGCTTATAGGACTTTTCCGTGGAAATCAGCACGTTTTATATAATATTGAAGAAGATTCAGTAGTCCAATGGAAAGTTACATTAAGCTTACATTTTTGAGAGGACGCATTTTTTTTTGTGTAGTGTGGTAGGTATAAGCTTAAGTTAATCTCGTAAATTAGCAACCCTACAGAAAATTGTATACAACATTATTTGTAGCAAATTATGTTGTCTATAAATCGTTTTTGTATTATCAGTTCGACATGCTTCCCACATCGGGACATACATAAGGGCACCTGGATATTACCTGACGGAGATACAATCAATCAAATAGACCGTATACTGGCTGAAAAAATAATGGCGACGAGTATATTAGATATAAAAAGCAGACGTGGCGCAAGCTGTCACTTAGACCATCTGCTAGTACAGACACGGTTTAGATGCAAAATCAGTGGAAAGGTAAAGGAAAAATATTTAAAACAAGAAAAACTAAACTTAGATAACCTAAAAGTCTCTGTGGTACAAGAAAGATTTAAGAGAACAGTGGATGAAAAATTACTAGAAGAAAACAGAGCAGACTCCACAATAGAAAACCAATGGAACACCATAAGCACTATCATACTCAACACAGCGAAAGAAGTCCTAGGAACAAAGACACAACGGAGAGAAGAAACATGGTTCGATGAAGAATGCAAACAAGCTATACAGGAAAGAAATGAAGCACATAAGAATTACATACTCAGACGTACTAGAGAGAGAAAAACAGAGAGCAGATAAACTGTGCAGGCAGAAAACGAAAAAGTACGAAAATTAACGTATACTAAACACAGAGAGGGAGTTTAAGGAAAACGAAACACGTAGTGCATACCAATTTATCAAACATCTAAGACAGGGATACAAACGAGATAAGATATGGACGAAATTAAGAGAACCTGGATGACATATTTTGAGGAATTACTAAACAAAGGGACACAACCACCATTAAAACAACAGGGGCAGCAGCAGGCCCTGCAGGAGGTAGAATAACAAGAAATGGGGGAATATGGAGAAGAAAATGAATTAATTAGACCCCCAATGCTAGAGCAGGTCCAAACGGCAATCCACATACAAAAAAGCCATAAAGCACCGGGAATAGATAAAATACCGGCAGAACTACTTAAGCAAGGATGAAAGGATTTGACATAACAGATGTATCAGCTAATACGAGAGATTGAGATAGAAGAAGAAATCCCCCAACAATGGAAGAAACGTATAATTTGCAATATTCATAAAAAAGGAGACAAACTGTTGTGTAAGAATTATAGAGGCATCTCTTTACTTTGTTCGGGATACAAAATACTCACAAACATCATTAATCGAAGACTTCAACCTCTCATGGAAAAAATCATCGGGGAATATCAAGCAGGGTTTAGGCAAAATAGATCTACTATTGACCAACTATTTACAGTTAAACAAATACTAGCCAAAGCATGGGAATATGACATGGACGTTTATAATCTCTTTGTAGATTTTAAACAAGACTTTGATTCAATAGAAAGAACAATTCTACCTAATATATTGGAAGAATTTGGCATACCATCAAAATTAATACGACTAGTGCAAATGACAATGAGAGAAACAGAACTACAGGTATGTATTCAGGGACAGATCACTGATGCGTTTACGATAACGCAAGGACTGAAACAAGGCGACGGACTGGCCCCAACGCTCTTTAATCTTGTTCTTGAATATGTAATAGACGGTTGACGGTGGGCGGAAATACCATACTTATAAACAAGTCTACCCATTTAGCAGCATACGCAGATGATATAAACATAATGAGCAGAACAGTGAATGCAGCGGAAGAAACCTACGTTGAGTTGAAACAGAGTGCAGAAGCAGTAGGGCTAGCAATAAATACAAATAAAACAAAACTACTTATACAAACCAAATAAAATAGATTCACATACCTAGGAATCGATCTGGTAGCAAGCAATGAAGAAGAATCGGAAATAAATAGAAGGCTAATGCTGGCAAATAAAGCCTATTTCGCGATGGGCCACATATTCAAATCGCGAGACGTACACCGGAAAACAAAACTCCGGGTCTATAAAACAATTGATATATGATGAATAGATGTGTTTGAAAGAAAAATATTACGTAGGATACTGGGCGCAATAAGTGAAAACAACACCTGGCGAATTAGGTATAATAGAGAAATATAGCAGTTTCCTTTGAACCTTTGTATAGTGAGGACCGGTGTGTGAGTTTGTCTCGTATTCAATCGAATTTATTTAGGTTTTAATTAGGTTTACGTTAATTTTAAGTTATTAGTTTAGCATTTGTACTGTAAGTATTAATATTTCCTATATTTTTTTGATAAATACTTAATCCTGGGATGTCGCAGGGTAAAAATGGTGTAGGTGGCAAAGACCCACCTCTACAGGATCAAGTTGATAACGACATTTTAAGTAATATTCACGTCGAAGATATTGTTTTTTCTGAGATTAATAATTGTAATAATACTCCAAATGTTTTGAATTCCGATGATTCTATTATTAATAATTCAAACATTAAATCTATTGTTAATGATGACAATAAAAACTAGCCGTCTACAACTCAACAATATAAACAATCAAGTCAGGTTTTAAATACTTCAAATCGATTTAGCGATACTGATACGGGGCCGTATTTTATTTTTGTTTAACATACTGATTTAAATTTAGGTTGTCTTCAATAGAAGTGATTTAGTCTCGCTGCGTAAACAAGAATCAAAAGAAAACTGGGAAATTGAATGGAATGCTTTTTGTAAACGAATATCATGGTTTCAAAGAATGTCAAACGTGGAAGTAACTAGAAGGATAGGAAATGAGGCGGAAATAATATTGACTATCAAAAGACGAAAACTTGAGTACTTAGGACATGTGATGAGAGGGCAAAAATACGCATTATTATAACTTCTTATGCAATGCCAAATTCGAGGAAAGCGAAATGTGGGAAGACGAAGAATATCCTGGCTTAAGAACTTTGGGAATGGTTTGAATGCAGTAGTGCAGAACTTTTTAGGGCGGCAGTCAACAGAGTCCGCATAGCCATAATGATTTCCAACCTTCGATAGAAGCTGGAACTTAAAGAAGCTTTTTGTAACAGAAGTAACAACTTTTATACAAAAACTCACCCTGTTTTACCTACTGCGCCTTTTGCTGCAAGAAGTCATCCTAATAGAAGAGTATATTCAATGTTTGTTAAATGCCTTTTAATCATGCTACTGTGAAAGCCTATCTTCATAGATTTAATTTAAGTGAAACAGAACTTTGTGATTGTAATGGTAACACTGACGATATCAATCATTGGATGTTCGGGTGCATATATAATGATGCTGCTATTAAGTATCCATTGGAAAATCTGATAAAAGAACAAATACCTTTTCCTCAGTGTCAATCTTTCATTTTATATATCTCTCGTCATAACATTAGGCTTAACCAAATTTTTTGGGATTATTTAAAAAGGACTAAAAGACAAATTTAGGATGGAATGTGTAATGTGAATGTATAAATCTAGCTTTGTTCCCTCTGTCTATCCTTATGTTATATAGTTACCTCCTAGCCGTTGCCTGTCTTATGTTGTAAGAAAATCGCTATAAAAGGCACCTTAGCGTGAAAAGTATTCCTATATTACGTAATCCCTACGTATTCCATTGGTTCTAAATATTCACTTTAAGTTGGTTAGGGCATTGAATGGAACGAATGAATGTATGATTTTTTATCAATCTACTGATTCTTGTGATACTGATGTTTACATTATATTTTTAATTCACCTCCATGAGAAGTACTATTTTGTTAACAAATGCAATAGGTCAATACATCAAGAACAAATTCAAGTAGTCAAATACATCATCGTGTGTGGCCGTTTGTGGTATGTTGTCGTATATCGTTACCTCTGTGTAAAATGTGTTGTTATTTGTGGAAAAAGTAGAAGATCAATATCAAAAACTTTCCGTAAGTGAGTTGCAAGTATCACTTTTACATATACAATAAAAGAAATTACTGTTAACTTCTTTGTCAACAACGCATGCATAAGTAATGCAAATAACTATAACCTCACAATCAAATCAGATTTAACGAAAAAACCAGTCACTAATTCTTAATTACCGTTCATTTATAATTGCTGTTAAAAAACTACCATCCTAATAATAATTGTCTTGTACATTCATGCTCTAAAGGCGACCATACACTAAATAATGGAACAGATCGAAATTTCAAATAATTATCTGTTGGAAGAAATAAGAAAAGAAAATAGTGAATTAAAAAACTTAATTAAAGCTTTAGAAACACGTTTATCACTTAAGGTTGCAGAAACTGAATATAAAATAAAACATTTAGAAAAAGAAAATCTGGAATTAAAACATAAGGTAGAAATAATTGAAAATAATAATAGACGTAACAACATAATAATTTATGGAATGGTTAGGGAAAATCCGGAGCTAAATATAAAATATATTATCGATCAACTAAACAGATCATTAAAATTAAATATTAAAGAAACCGAGATGAACAACACTTACGCGTTAGGAAAACAATTAAATAGTCCGATTAAAATAGAATTTATATCTTTTCTCACAAAATTAAAAGTTCTGAAAAACTTAAGAAATCTAAAAGGATCGAACATAAATATATCGCATGGTCTCACCAAACAACAACAGGAAGAAAACAAAATTCTGCGGAAGCACCTTTTACTAGCTAGGCAAAACAAGACAAATATATGTTATATAAAAAATCATAAACTTATTATAAACCGAAAATCGTATACAGCCATAGAACTGAAAGAACAAGAAGAAACTCTTACAATAGATATTAAACCTGCAAGTAGTGACCCCGGGACCCCTCGTTATACTAGAGAAACACATTCATTTGAAACAGAAAAAGAAAAGATCCTCTCTGACGAAGACGAGAATATATTAGAAAATAAAATCCAGAAAAATCGCAGAGAAGAAACAGTTAAGAATCGAAATACCAGAGGAAATCCAAGCGTTATTCCACACCAGGCTCCGCTGAATACTACATCATCAACAACAGCAGTTAGTGGAAAGACGACCCCAACCAACAGATCCGTTGGTACAGATAAAAATAAATCAACATATAAAACACGGCATAACTCTGCATCGAATAAATAAATTATTACTCTCAAAGCTATTTATATTGATCTAATTGTCCTTATATTTTTGATTTTTTTTTGTTGTCATTTGTCTTTTTTGTTAAATTATATAAGTGTTATTTTTCTTTTATTCTTGTCATATACATAAAGGTTTGTAGAACGTATATCATGGATCAGTTTATAAGAGATGTAGACTTTGAACCCTTTGATACACACGAGTTAGATAATATATTGCAATTAAATAAATTTGTTAGACTAGGAACTAATGAATCTAACCTAACAATTATTCACCAAAATATCAGGAGTCTAACAAAAAATTTTGACGAATTCAATGTTCTATTACACCAATTAAATATCGATTTTGATCTCATCGTACTGACAGAAACATTTAAACTTTGTGATGTTAAATATTATGATAACGAAAATTATACTTTTGTACATACAGATTACAATTTCAATAAAAATGATGGAGTAGCTGTTTTTATAAAAAAGAATGTTGTATACTCTCACAACTTGGTAATGATCGGACATTGTCAAGTAATCGAAGTATTTATTACGCTCAAAAATAAAAAACGATGCTTAGTCACCTGTGTTTACCGTTCTCCTTCTACTAATGTAGAAGAGTTTCTTCAACATTTAGAACAATATCTAGAACAAGCAAAAAGTAAACAGATCGACTACCATATAGTACTTGGAGATATTAATATTAATATTAAAGACAACTCTGATGAGAACGTCTTTGCATATCTTAACTTGATGTACGACTACAATTTTGAATCTATGATCAACAAATACACTAGAATACAAGGTAATTCCAAAACCTGTCTGGATCATATATTTGTTAAAGTAATAAAACAGTGTAATCACGAATCTAGAGCAGCCGTTGTAGAAACTTGTATAACCGATCATAAAGCAACCGTTATATGCATGCCGCTCGATCTAAAGCAAAATTTAAATAATGTAACTAAAGAATATCAAGTTATAAACTACAAAAAATTAAATAATGACCTAAAAAACTATCACTGGAAAGAATATAATGATTTGAAAAATGTGAACGCCAAATGTAACTTATTGTGTAAAATTCTTAGTGAACTTATAAAGAAGAACAGCTATATTAGAAAATGCAAAAAACGCGAATTAAAGCGTCAATCTTGGATAACAGCTGGATTGGTGAAATCTATAAATACTAAAAACTTACTCTATCACAAATACGTCAAAGATCCAGATAATATAGATAAAAAAACTAACTATCTTAATTACAGAAATCAGCTCAATAAATTATTAAAAAGCGCCAAAAGAGATTATTTCAGAAATCAGATTTTGAAAAACAAAAATGTATCTAAAAATTTATGGAATATAATAAAACATTTGAAAACTACAAAAGAAGAAAGAAATATTCCAGAAATAATTACAGAAAATGAAACTAGTATTAAAGACAATACAACTATCTCAAATACTTTTGTTCGTTACTTTACAGAAATTGGAGAAACATATGCTAAAAAAATAATACCACCTCAATCATATACTCCTACATATAAATATTCAAGCCATTCAATATATTTGACACCGGTCTCTGAAAGTGAAATAGAAAGCATTATAAACAACTTAAAGAATAAGAAGTCTCCGGGAATTGACAAAATCACCTCTCAAACAATAATAAATATAAATGGACAAATCAAAAAACCATTAGTTGAATTAATAAATCTAATATTTGAAACAGGGGAGTGTCCGGATAAGTTTAAACAAACTATTATAACTCCTATCTTTAAAAAGGGTGATAAGCGTAGTTTATCTAACTATAGACCTATTTCACTAATCACAACATTAGCAAAAATATTTGAAAAGTCACTTAAAACCCGACTAACTACTTTTTTCAACAAACATAACATTATATCATCTTCACAATTTGGGTTTCGTGAAGGTATTTCTACAAGTGATGCAATTACAGAACTTGTTAATAACATATATGATAGAGTTGACAAAAATAAACCTACTGCCTGTGTATTTTTAGACTTAGCGAAAGCATTTGATACGGTCAGCCATCCGCAATTGCTAGAAGCATTGGAAGCGTGCGGAGTACGCGGAATTTCACATAAGTTAATTCAAAGTTATTTATACAAAAGACAACAAATTGTGAAGGGGGGCCTGCGTAGCGCAAGCGGTAGGATGCTTGCCTCGCAAGCCGGTGGTCCGGGGTTCGAATCCCACCGCCGGCAAGAACATCTAGACATTTTAAAAATGTCTATAGGCCCCAGGTCGACTCAGCCTGAATAAAAATGAGTACCTTGGGTAAAACCAGGGGTAATAATAGACGGTTGAAGCGTAGCACTGGCCATGTTACCTTCCTTGTATACCGTAGGCCCTAGATATAGCAGACTACCCTGCTATACTCCCAAAGCCGCGACAGCGGTATAAAACGGGAGACTATTATTAAATAACACTTACAGTGATCAGCTTATTCTACAATGTGGTGTACCCCAAGGAACAGTTTTAGGTCCACTATTATTTAACGTACATGTAAATGACTTATATAACGTAAACACCGAAGGAAAAATAATCAGTTTCGCCGATGACACTGCTATTATGTATAGTGCAGACACTTGGAAAGATTTAAAAAATAAAATTGAAGTTGATATGTTTAAGATAGTTCAATGGTTCAATTATAAAGGATTGACAATTAACTTTGAAAAAACATTTGTTATTCCATTTTGTAGTAACAAAGTATCACTACCTTCATTTAATCATATAAACATTAACTGCATGGAACGTAACATAACGATAAAAACAACCTCTAATATAAAATATCTGGGCATAACTATAGACTCACATCTAAGATGGGATAAGCATATGAATGAACTAGCAAAATGCTTGAGAGCTTTAGTTCCAAAATTCAAATATATAAAATCAATAATTGACGTAAAATATTTAAAAATATTATATCACTCTCTTGTTGAGTCTAGAATTAGATACGGAATACTTGGCTGGGGTGGTGTTTTAAAAACATACTTAAAAAAAGTTGATATTTTACAAAAGAGAATACTAAAAATAATATTATATAAACAACGTACTTACTCAAGTCATCTTCTATTTATTGAAGCCAAAGTAATGGACACAAGACAACTATATATGTATTCCATGTTAGTTTACATATATAATAGAAAACATATACTTCATAAACTATGCCACCCGTATGAAACCCGCAATAAAACAAATAAACATGTAAAAACTGGAATTAGCAAAAAAAGATTAGGTCAAAGATACCTCCTTTATCAAGCTCCAAGAATATTTAATGCCTTACCTGATAAATATAAAATATACCTAATTACACTCAACTCACTAATAATGATAAAATCAATATTTAAAAAATATATTCTTAATTTGGATCGCAGCTATATACAAAATTTAATGGATTAAGCAAATAATAATTCAGTCATAGTAATAGTAACTAAACTGTTTAGTAATAGTTTTTGATTACTGAAAGTTATAAAATCAAAATAAATATAATTTTCATCATCAAAACATAAAAATGCGTTATACAAACTGAAATAACTGAAATACAGAATTATTGTATAATTAGATTTATTTAATTATTTATATGTAATTATTAGATTGTTAATGTATCAAATACACAATGCACACACGACGCCCGTGCTCGACCATTTTTGGTTTTAACGGGTAGTACCAGATGTTTATTTTTTGATGTGTAAATAACATACTTAAATTATTGTTCTTTTTATACAATGTATATGAAAAATTAATAAACATTATTATTATTATTATTATTATTATTATTATACATTATCGTGGTTGAATGGATCAAGTTATCCAAAGCCATTAATTAAATAAAAAAAAAAGAGAAATATACGAGCAATATAGCGAACTATAACTCTAGCATAATACACTAAACTACAGAGATTACGGTGGGCAGGGCACGTGGTACGCATGCATGAGAATAGAATCCCCAGAAAATTATTAAATGCAAGAATGCAAGGAAAAAGACCTGTTGGAAGACCTAAAAAGAGATGGGAATACGAAGTCGATGAGGATGCCAGGAACTGCCTGGGAACGCGTTCATGGAAAAGAACAGCGGTAAATCGAAATGATCGAAATGGAGAAGCCTGTTGAAAAAGGCCAAGGCCCGATTTGGGCTATAGTGCAATTTGATGGATGGATGGAACTTTATCGTTTTAACTTTTAGTCGTAAAATGAAAAATATTAAAGTTACTTACAAAAATAACTAAAAGTTTTGAATACATTTTCTTTTGGGTCTTATTATTTTTTGTTATATTACAATAAAAAATTAGAGCAATATTATAAAGAGTTTTCAACGAATAATTTTTACTATAAAAGTTTTTAATTTCATGAATTTGTCTGGGATTTACAGCACTCCGAAGTTGACCGTTTTCTTTAATACAAAGAAACAATACGATAAAAACAAACCATTACAAAAAAGCGAATTTTAGTAAACTAGAATAGCAACCAATAGAAAAGTACAAATTACTCTTAATTTCATGAATGCCAACTTTAAGAGAAAGTTTTTTTGAAGTTCAATTTTTTTTTGACAATTAAGTATATTGCTAACATGAATATTTTATTAAAAAAATTTAGAAAACAGTAGATTTATTGATTATTCACAGATACACGAAAACGAGTAACAAGTATAAGGAAAATAAAGATACAAATATTATGTTTTGGCGGATTTATGAATTATAAAGAAATAATGTAATTATAAATTTTAGTTAGATTTTAAATGCTGATCTTATGTTTAAATTATTACCACTTTTGCTAATACACACCATTTTTAAAAAATTTCTTCTGAATTATTACCTCCATTACATTACTACATTAAATTTTAATGTTATCAAAATCCAATATACAGGGTGTTTGGTAGGTCGATGGAAATTTTTTAAGGGATAATAGGGGACGCCATTTGCAAAATTTTTTACTAATAATGTATTGCTCAAACTGTTTAGGTTTCTGAAATAAAGTTAAATTTGTCAATATTCGACAACCGTCTATTTCACGTTTAAAAATTATCTAGGCGTACTACCTCCCTGTTTTACGAATGGAATAAAAATGTAAACCTACAACACTGACTCTTCGCATAAAATTTCCATCAGCTATTTCCCGAACGCATAACAAACAAAAAACAATCTACCTGCTATGAAGTGGTTTATTTTGGTTTATACACATGGTTATTGTATGAGTATGAAAAGTGCGTTTTACTGTTTTGACATCCGAATTGTGTTTAGAGTTTCTTGTGAGTTTTTTGTGCATTACGATTTTGAACTTTGTTTGAGTGAACAACCAGACTGTGTATCTGCATAACGTGATTTATGGATTAGTTGTGATGGCTTCGTTTTCGAATGCAGAGTACGCAGGCATTATGTTTCTCTATGGCTGGAGTAATGGAAATGCATCTGCAGTACGTCGAGAATATCAGCGCCGTTACCCTAACCGGCGACTTAACCATGTAAGTGTCTTTATTAACATATATCGACGAATTAGTGAAACTGGTAGTGTTAACAATCCTGTTTGCGGTATTAATCCTGGACGTTACGGTCCTGGTATAGACGCCCAAATTTTGCAAGCTGTTACGAATGATCCTATCACAAGCGCCAGAAAGGTTGCTCGACAGTTAAATGTCTCGCAATGGAAGGTCTGGTCGGTAGTGCACAACGATGGATGCTACCCTTATCATTACACGCCAGTACAAGGTCTTCAAGATGGTGATCCAATTAGAATGGTAAATTTTTGCCGCTTTTTGTTAGATGCATACATCAACGATGGTAATTTTCTTAAAATTATTTTATGGACTGTTGAATCCAGTTTTAATAGAGAAGGAATAACAAATTTTCACAACCTGCATTACTGGGCACATGACAATCCCCATCTACCGAAAGAAACATTTTTTCAGCAAAAATTTAATGTCAACGTTTGGGTAGGAGTTATCGGACCAGAGTTAATTCTTGGACTTACTTCTTGCCAGGCAGGTTAAATAGTCAAGTGTACTTAGACTTTATAGAGAATGAATTAATAACACTCTTAGAAGATTTACCCCTCACCCTCAGACGAAGAATAGTGTACCAACATGATAGATGCCCTGCACATTGTGCATGTGCTGTTACGGCTTGGTTTAACAATCACTGACGAACTGGACCGATTTTGTGGTCTGGTAGATCGCTCGATTTAACACCGTGTGACTACTACATCTGGGTCAGATTCAAAGAACTGGTTTATCAAGTTCCAATCCGAACTAGAGCTCATCTAATGGAAAGGATTATCGAAGCAGCTGACATTATAAGGCCAGAACATAGGTTAAAAGTAACCACATCAGAAATACGACGCAGGGCAAGACCGTACATTAGGAATGGTGGTTTTCATTTTGAGCAACAATGACTGTTTTTTAAAGTTTATGTACATACTTAATAAGGAATACTAAATGTTGCAAAAAGCATAATGTATCGTTGTTGTGTTTTACCTTTCTTACCCGTTTCATTAATGAAGGTTATTTTAACAATGCATTAAGATTCAACGAAGGGTTTTTGCAATCTGAGCAAGTAATACGTAAGGCATTTTGTATGTCAGGGAAGTATCTCGCTTATATAATTATTTTTAAAAATAAAATGGACGAGCAGCCTTATTTTCGAATATTGACAAATTTAACTTTATTTTGGAAACCTTAACAATTTGAGCGATTATTAGCAAAAAATTTTGCAAATAGCGCCCCCTATTATCCCTTAAAAATTTCTATCGACCTACCAAACACCCTGTATATTACCTTTGTCAATAACATGCTCTTCCAAAGCACAAGATGTTTTTTTTTATTCTACAATCACTTTTGTGGGAAATAATACGATTTGATAGATTTCTCCCGGTTTTACGAACATACACAGCTTCACACTTAGTACAATTATTAATGTTTTATATTACATTTACATCTAATTTACCTATAGAATATTTAGTTTTTGAATACAAAGATGAAATATTTTTGTTGCTTTATTTATATTGTTAACAACCTTTAGTATTTGTATTAATTTAGTTGTTAATGATGGTATATAAGGCAGTGAATGATAATAGATTTTCTGATTGTTAGATACAATGTTCTGAGATTTCGAAAAAATTGTTATTTATTTAGTAATTAGTTTTAGAAGATTTTCCTGTAAGCAATCTGGATGAGAAAGCCTTAAAACACGTTATTTGAATCCAGTTATAAGGTTCATTTTTATCTTGTTCGAATCATGTGAGTAATAGCTTATAAATCTATTGCTACACATGGGTTACCTGAACTATCTGGTTTTCAACACATTATCTATACTTCTTACAATTCTCATGTCAAAGAATGGTAGAAAATCTTCCACTACTTCCTCAACTGTGAATTGTATATGTTTAATTTATAATTTTCGATTACCACAAAACTATGTTTTAGTTAGTTTAATGTAACATTTCTATTCACCAATTTACCTTTAAACATAGTAATATGTAATATTGAAAAGCATTGGAATGAGATTTTACAACGTATTACTATTGACTTGTTACATTTCAAACACTTATCAAATTTGTTTTTAATTCTAATATTTTCATATTTAATGGTGTCTTTTATAAACAAATTTTTGAAACTACATTCATTTTACAAATTCCCATCTGTCAAAATACGAACTTGAAAGCCAAACAGGGTCGTACTAAGGTATATTATATAATTTTTAAAAATATTTACTTTTGAAACTATTAAAAAAGAATTTCTTGAAATTTAATCATTGTGAGCAAAATTTAATATTCCATTGAAGAAAAATGTGCTAAAATAAAATGTTCATTAACTGAGAGATACATAATTGAACATTTTGAATAAAGTACCATTGTCATTAGTTTATTAAAGCATAAAAAAATACCATTTAAATAACACCAGTAAATGGCCAGTAAATAACTTAATAATAACTATAATATATAACACACAATATATTAATTTAAAAGGCAACACGCTACAATTTGAATTTAAATAGACTGGCAAGTTTGGATCTGTAACATGAGAATCCATATTTAATAGCCTCTTGACGACTGAGAGGTAGGGATGGCGGTTTTTGACAAAACACCGGTTTTCGGTTATACCGGTTTTTTTTGCTTACGGTTTAACCTGGCGGTTATAACCGGGCAAAAAAAACCGGTTTTTCCAAAAACCGGTTTTCGGTTTTTTTAATCTAATAGGTTACAAGTTTGCACTTTCAATTTGCTTCTGTATTTATAAAATAAACTAAAATTTGAATTATGGTTTTGTTTGGAATAATCACTTGAGAATAATAACTTTGATTTTGATCCAAAATAATACCTAACCTAATCCTAATCACCGTAAAAACCTAATAACCGGTTTTTACTTTAAAAATAAAAAACCGGTTATAACCGGGACAAAAAAACAACCGATAAAACCGGTTATTGCGAAGTAAAAAAACCGGTTTTCGGTTAAAACCGGTAGGTTTTTCCCATCCCTACTGAGAGGGCGAATATCAACACGTGCGTTTGGTTACAAATGGGAATTTGCTAAATGAATATACTTTAGTCTTTCAGCATTTCTAAGTAGCTATGTTATGGATGATGTGATTAATAATTGTAACAGCAATTGCACTTTTTTAATTCCTTTTATTAAAAGGTATATGAATGATTTAGTTTTGGCACTTCCTAAAGAAAAACTTCCTGAGACCGTTAACATTTTCAACAAGCATAATTAACTTGATTATATTACCCACAATGACGCCAATTCTGACTTCTGTTCTTTCAAAAAACATTCACCTTCGGCAATGAATTAGATTCTTAACCGCAGCCTCGACCATCAACGAAAATAAAACAACAATAGTTGAATAAAAACTTTTTAAATATATAGTTATGCTCAATAATATGAGGCTCAGATGGATAGGTCATGTAATCAGACGAGAAGGAAGATGCCATAGTCAGAAAAGTTTTTGACCGAAGAGGGTCGATCGGACAACGAAGAAGAGGAAGACCGAGACTTAGGTATCAAGACAACCTAGAAAATGATTTAAAGTCTATCGGAATTAGAGCATGGAGAAGAGTTGCCCGAGACAGGGGCGAATGGAGGATTGTTCTGAAGAAGGCTTTGGCTCATAAAGAGCTGTAACGCCACTGATGATGCTCAATAATATTTCATCTGGAAATTGTCAGTGAATTAGGCCTAATGGTGATACCACTTAAAAAATGGGTCTCCAGATTCTACCTCATAGGTAGTCGGGAAAAAGTCGACAATAAACCAATAATAGTTATCATAGGAATGTTAACAAAATAATAAATTATATGAACAAAATATTATAATAATAACAAACTAATCGTAATGGTTTCTGAAGAGACGTATCGAAATTGCCAGGGCTACCTTCATAAAGATGAGGAAATTCTTCTGCAACAGAGATAGAAGCATCCCTCTACGATTAAGAATGCTAAGGGTCTACGTATTTAACACGCTATTATACGATGTAGAGGCCTGGACTCTCAAACATAACAACATAAAAAATATTGAAAATCTCGAGATGTGGTGCTACCCTCGAATGCTGAAGATAAGTTAGATTGTAAGAGTCACAAACTTTGAAGTAATGCGAAGGATAGGAAAAGTCCCAGAAATTTTGTCAACCATCAAACTAAGAAAACTCGAATATTTGGGTCACCTGATGGGAATACTTAAATACGCATTACTTCAAAATATAATGCAAGAAAAAATTGAAGGAAAACGGAATCCAGGCCGTAGAAGACTGTCATGGTTACGTAATTTGAGAGAGTGGTTTGTCTTTACCACTAATAAACTTTTTACGTCATCTGTAAACAAGATCAGGATAGCCTAGATGATTTCCAATCTCCGATAGGAGTTGCACAACAAGAAGAAAAATGGTTTGTTTTTATCGTATTATTTCTAAGAGTATTCAAGAACACGATCAACTTCGGGATGCTGTAAGTCCCAGAGAAATTAATGACATTAAACACATTTATAGTAAAAATTATTCGTTGAAAACCTTCTAAATTTTTATTATAATATAACAAAAAAAAATTATAAAGCCCCAAAGAAAATTTATTTAAAAGTTTTAGTTATTTTTGTAAGTAACTTTTATATTTTCCATTTTACGACTAAAAGTTAAAACGATTTGTAGGCAACATAATTTGCTACAAATAATGTTGTATAAAATTTTCTGTAGGGTTGCTAATTTACGAGATTAACTTAAGCTTATACCTACCACCCCACACACAAAAAAAATTGCGTCCTCTCAAAAATGTAATCTTAATGTAACTTTCCATTGGACTATTTCAATATTATCTTCTTCAATATTATACAAAACATGCTGATTTCCACAGAAAAGTCCTACAAGCTAGTATTGAGAAAATCCTATTTTTTAGATTCAGTTTAATTTATTTTAGATAAAAAATTTATTACAAAGTAATTCAACTAAATAATGAATAAATATATAACAATATTCAACAAGCATTTTTCAGTCTTAATGATGATATAATGGAGCATGGTGGACAGCAGGAGCGGCTAAGAGGACTTTTCCGTGTCCGTAAGATGGTGCCGGATGTACAGGGTGTCCAGATTTTTCAACAACAGCATTAAAACCGTTGTGGTCGTCAGCGGTGTAGTGCACAGTACGAAGGGTACCATCAGGTTCAGCCACGGTGTAAGAACCTTTAACTACGTCACCATCACGGACTTCGTGTTGAGTTTTGTGGTCTCCAGTGTGGCCATCTTGAACTCCGTAGTTGAACTCGTATTTGGGGTGAGCCTGAAGTAGTAGATAATACATTGATATAAAAATAAATAAAATCTTTTTACTTTTATAAAAAAAAAAGAAATATACAAAATGCATTATGCTTACATAATAATCTACATCATGCTGTGCAGAATGACCATGGGCTAATACAGGAGCAGCATATCCGTGAGCACCAGCTACCGGGGCAGTATAAGCATGACTTAAAACAGGAGCAGTATATCCATGTCCATGTTCTGGTCCACCAAGGTTCGATGAAGCATATGAGGTAGCATGACCATGACTGTAGTCCAAAACTCCAGCTTGGGCTAAAGCTGTTAGGGCTAGCACTGACAAAATCTAAAAAAATATAAAATGAGATATGGTCCTTAAAATTGTTATTTTTATTTTCAATTTAAAAATGGATTGTTTATTATACAATCAAGTTTTACATTTTGTAATCTTAATTAACCTTTAATATGTAAAGATTATTTTACTATGTGCCACATGTCATAAAAAAACTTGAATATAAGTGTTTAAAGTATAAAAAGTAATAATATTGTAGAGGAAATTAATTAGTTAATTAATAATATAATGTATTATGGAGGAAATGTAAAATAAGTGCAAAAGAAATAATATAAACAATTTGCATATATTTCGGTCATATTACTAATAATATTTAAATAGAAATATTTAAGACTTACTTTAGAGTACATATTGTTTATTCAATGACTCAAGAGGCAACTGTATAAAATTAAATTGACTACGCCTTTTATATGAAATAATATGTAAGCAAAACCTTCTTAAATTGCAACAATCACGGTCAAATTATGAAAGAATATCAAGCGTTCTCACTAGGTAAAATTGGATTATTCTTTAAATACCTAGTTTAATGGGAATGATTTTTTTTTCATGTATACATATGTATAAGGGCTTTGTAACAGAATAATTTAGGTACAGTTAAAAATAACTAATTTATATTTTTAATATAAGAGTTCGCTAGAGTATATTAAATGTTTACCATAAATAATTGTAATTAACCACTTGTAAATAATGTTTATAGAATGCAAGTAATTATGCAGTATTCCACCTCATTATAAAAGGCAATAGGTAAGTTAAGATTCTATAAGTACATAATAAAGAATTCGTAAATGAGTTATTATTAAAAATTGTTTTAAAAATTAGAATCGTGATAGGAGCCCTTTTAATTTAACTACTATATTATTTGTTTAAATAGTCCATCGTAAATGTTTATCAATTTTTATACCTAGATATTTAATCTCGTATGTTATGGAATTTCATTTTTTGCATCAACTTCTAATGACCCAAGATTTGGGAGGTTACTTATGGGTGAGTCACAACTATTGGGACATAGACTAAGGACAGGTTATTTGGACCAAAATATGGCTATTGAGTGCCTTATTGATATGCCTTAAGAAAATGTTGCTGAGAAAAAAAGATACAATTCGTTTTTTGCTAATAGTTTCCCTGTATATTTATAAATTGCTATCAAAATTGGCAGAGAGGCATAATCTTAGACAAGAAATAGTATTTTATTTACAATTTTACGTTTTGTCATAGAGGGCGCCACGTGGATCATTCCTAATGATCAAATTGAGTCTAAACTTTTTCTGATGAAACTGTTTAGTAATTTTTATTAGAAAATATGACGTAAACATCATTTTTGCGTAAAATTGGTACTCTTGTTTTAAACATGATAATTTCAATCGTTTTCGATAAAAACGCAGTCGAACTTCTTAGAATCTTAAAAAAGGATTTCAAATATTACTTCATTTATAAAAAGAATGCTTTGGACTGTCAGATAGTTGTTGTTGGTAAATGTCATTTGTTCAGAGTAAATTATTTTTCATGTGACAGTGTAGTGTAATGTTGCATTTTTTAAAAGTAATCATTACTTTTTTTGATTGAAATGCCTCGTCACAATCATTTTACTAATGAAGAAATGCGAGATATGATTTGCGTATACGCACAAGAAAATTTTTGCGGTTGCTCGGCAGCCAGAAGGTATGGAATGTTATACGCAAACAGAAGGTAACCAAATCACAAAACTTTTGCAAGATTATATCGTAGTTTAGGTGAAACTGGGTCATTTCACCCTGGGTCGGGGTGGTCGACCGAAACAAATCACACCTAATCAAGAAGATGAACTTTTGGTTCGAGTAGATGAAAATCCTGAAATAAGTTCACGACATCTATCAGCAGCAACAGGAGTAAGTCAGTCGTTTAATGTTAGAATTCTAAAAAAAGAGAACCTCCATCCTTATTACTTCACTCCTGTTCAAAATTTACTTCCAACAGATCTTCCACAACGGTTACAGTTTTGCCAACGTATTCTGAATAAACATCAGCAAAAGTTTTGTGATTTGGTTGTCTTCTGTATGCGTATAATATTCCATACCTTCTGGCTGCCGAGCGACCGCAAAAATTTCCTTTTGCGTATACGCAAATCATATCTCACATTTCTTCATTAGTAAAATGATTGTGACGAGGCATTTCAATCAAAAAAATTATTGATTACTTTTAAAAATTGCAACATTACACTACACTGTCACATCAAAAATAATTTACTCCGAACAAATGACATTTACCAACAACAACTATCTGACAGTCCAAAGCATACTTTTCATAAATGAAATAATATTTGAAATCCTTTTTTAAGACTCTAAGCAGTTCGACTGCGTTTTTATCGAAAACGGTTGAAATTATCATGTTTAAACAAGAGTACCAATTTTACGTAAAAATGATGTTTACGTCATATTTTCTAATAAAAATTACTAAAAAGTTTCATCAGAAAAAGTTTAGACTTAATTTGATCATTAGGAATGATCCACGTGGCGCCCTCTATGACAAAACGTAAAATTGTAAATAAAATACTATTTCTTGTCTAAAATTATGCCTCTGTGCCAATTTTAATAGCAATTTATAAATATACAGGGAAACTATTAGCAAAAAACGAAAAACAAAAATTAACTTTAACATTAACTTTAACAAATAACCTGTCCTTAGTCTATATCCCAATAGTTCTGACTTACCCTGTATACGATGTAAATGGCATATATTTTCTTTTATCTGCATCTAAGGTGAGCTTATTAAACTGAAACCATATTTTTGAATTGTTGCCAAGTGTGTTTCGTTTTTTAAATTACTCCACATATTTTCATCATAGCAAATAGCAGCTGAGTAATCTTTTTCTTCTCATGGCGCCGTCTACTTTCGAAGATTGGTGATCCAAATGGCAATTGTAGTTTTGGAAACTGCTGCGCGAAAGATTTCTGCGGATGAGCGGCCGAACCATCTCCTCAGGTCTTTCAGCCACGAGTTCTGGCGTATTCCTACTGATCTTTTGCCCTGTACTTTTCCTTTCAGTACAACTTGAAGTAATTCGTATCTTTCGCCTCTCAACACATGACCCAAGTATTGCATTTTCCTCTCTTTGATTATTCTTAGTAATTCTTTTTTTTACACATGCGACGAAGTACCTCAACATTAGTAACTCTGTGTACCCATGGAATTCTCAGCATTCGTCTGTATATATACATCTCAAAGACATCTATTCTTTTTTCTATTTCAGAGTCCATTGTCCAACTTTCACAGCCATACAGTAAGACAGAAAAAACGTAACATCTGATCATTCGGATTCTAAGCTGCAGACTAAGGTATGATCTTGTAAAAAATGTTTTCATGCTCATGAATGCTTTCCTTACCTGTTCGATTCTTTATAGGATTTCTTTTTTTGGCTTTCTGACTATTGATATTTGCTCCCAAATATTTTTTTTGTGTAATCTACAAAGCTTATTATCTTATCAGTAATATTCAGCCTCAGTAGATCATTGATGTAGATATTGAAGATAATTTGTCCTTTTCCTAGCGGGAGTCCATAGAATATAATTCTTCCATTTCTAATTTCTTCATATATATGAACATGTTGTTGCCCATGTAGAAGATAACTAGAAGGATATTATACGCAAGCCCTCTAATACCATATTTTTCAAGTTTATTTAGCAATGTTTTACGCGAAACGGTCAAATGCCTGATAAATTTTCAAATATACAAAGAGCTTGTCTTGCTTTATCAAGCTTTGTAGATGTTACCTGTTATAGCACAGATTGCATCTTCAGTAAATTTTCCTTCTTGAAACCCATACTAAGATTCAGACAGTATATTAAATTTAAAAAAAATTGTGAGTTTTATCTTAATTATTTTTCTAATATTTTGCCTATTGAGATTAGGGTGATAGGCTTGTAATTTTATATAGAAAATTTATTCCTTCACCAGATTTGAATAGCAGTTTAATAGTTCCAGTTTTTAATATATTTGAAAAAATGCCAAAATTAAGACAAATTACGTACATTAAGGGTTTTGAAATTAATTTTGTTATTTCTTTTTATTCTGATCTAATATTATCATGTCCTGGTGACTTTTTGGTAATTTTTTAAAGATTTTAATATTCCTTCAACCTTATTTTCAGTCGTTGGAGAGAGGTACACACTATTATTTATTTCTAATATTTTTTTTTTTTGAAATTCAGTTGACTAAGGAATCATTTCTGCTTGTTTATTCAATTTGCCTCAAATCAAAAAAAAATAATGCTTTTCAAATAGACTTCTCGGCTACCATTAGACAAATTTCCAATGTGAACAAGTTCTAATAAATGTATCAGTAATGCTTTGTTTTCTGTACTACATGAGGTCTATCAAGCACCTAACAATAATATTTACACTGCCACTGTTTTTTGTGACTATGCCAAACCTTTTGATTGTGTAAATCAAGAGATTTAGTTAAAAAAACTAAACTTCTACGGAATTCGAGGTATTTCTTTGAACTAATTCCAATCTTACTTGAATAGAACACAACTAGTTAGATCTAATGATACTGACTATAGTCAAAACAGCATTGTATGTGGACTACCATAGCGTTCAGTATTAGGTCCTCTACTTTTTGTAATATTTTTCTTTATAAATGATGTCATTGACTTAAAAATCGATGGAAAAATTTTTCTTTTTGTTGATGATACCGGTATCACCTGGAGGAACTCTAATATTGCAACTCTTCATGCAACTATAACTTCTGATCTACTTAAAATAAAATCCTGGTCCGACTCTAATGTACTTTCTTTTAACGTGGGTAGAACAGTAGCATTATCCTATATAGGAGCTTTTCAACACTTGTTCCTTAATAACAGCCAGATCAGTATCGTTGATTTTGTAAAATTTCTTGTATTTTTATAGACAGCAACCTTAAATAGTGCCTTCGTATCGATTTTTTAACTAAGAAACTAGCCTCAGCGTGCTATGAAATAAGATCTGTTTCGAAGGAAATCAATTTAGCATCTTCCAAAATAACATATTTTTCTTTGCTCGAGTCTCATCTTCGATGTGTTCTTCTTTATTGGGGTTCTAGTACAGCTGCCCAATATGATGTTATTTTTAAATTACAAAAAAGAAATACGGTATTTATTGTACTCAGTAAAATAACATATTGCAGAAGCTACTTCAAAAATCACGGGATTTTAACTCTTCAGTCTTTATATATTTTAGAAACTGTTTGCTTAATTCCTAAAAACCTACATATAACATGCAGCAAATTAAACTTATCAATTCGTACAATTTCTTTAAATTTTGCAATGGATTGTGTACTTTATTATCTTTTATTCTGTAATGTCGACGATTTATGTAATTTTAGTAAATTTTAAATTGTTATTGTAATTTTTCTGACTTTTTGTAAGCCTTGTCCATAAAATTGTAGAATTTTCAGTAACAATAAAGCATATTTCTAAGTTATTCGTTATTATGAATATTCAATACAATAATATTTTTTGTAATAGCCTCTTCATTTTTTACTTATCTAAACTGACAATTGTAATGTCTACACAAAATTAAAATAAAATCTAAAATAGAAATATCCCAAATTTTTTTCAATTATTTAGGTAATATAAATTCTTTATACCAGGGAAATAATCTAGATAAGATTTTTTGACCAGTCTTTAATTTCCGTCTAATTTAACTAATCATAAAGTATTTAAATCCTAAAATGTTTGGATAATAACATGCTACAAAAGAAAATTGGTTTTAGCTTGAACGGAAACCCGTTTTAGTCGGATCGCTTCGTGGGCGAATCTCGTGCTTTTAGCCCCCTTTCAGACGAGGATACTGTATCCGAAATACGCGTATCCGAGACGCAGATATTACATAGACTCAAATGGAGCTTTTCACACGAGACGCGCGGGAGATACAGTATGCGGGATACCGAATTCAGTATCTCGAACCTTCCTGTCGCCGATGACTGAATGCGTATCCCAGATACAGAAGAAACATTACGTTAAATGAACGCTTTCAGACACGAATACTTTTGCACCACATTCCATAGACGCGCGATTTTCTGTCGAATAATTGTGAATGAGCAACGAAAGAAAGACGGTGTTTTCTGAATATAGTTAAATAATGGAGCGTACTGTATTTAAAAGTGACAAATTTATTTGTTTGCTACAATCAAATCCCTGTCTATGGAATACAGCATCGCCACATTACTGCAATAGAAATAAAAAGCAGCAGTGCTGGGTCGAAAATTCTAAGCGACAATTTTGAGGCCATGACTGCAGTACAGCAAAATGAATATGGTAAGAAATAAACATGTTTTTATTATAAATACATAGTAGAATAATTTAATATTTTGTTTCAGACGTATACAGCTTAGTTTTAAAAGTTTGCTTATTGGAATTTTGATTATTTAACGAATATCAAACTACATTATTGTGAAAGGAATACGGCCATTTTTTATTTAGGGCGAGGTAAACAATTTACAAATTGGAGATAAGTACACATATTTATTTTAAATTTAAGTCATAGACTTTAACTTTAAAAAGTCATAGAAAGCCGTTCTTTTGATGAAATAATTCTACGCATAGTTGTGTCTTTTTTACTCAATTGAATTTTAAAAATTTTTATGAAGTTCTTAAAACGACTTCACAGACATTCGAAAATAATTAAAAAACTTTGATGGATCTTGCAATAAATCTTGATACAGCAAACTATACGTTCCCTTGGTTTCTGTTAATTCTACAATAGGATGAACCCACAAATTACGTCGTCTTTTCAGTTTCTTTTTCTTTTTATTTAATATGTACCACAGCATAACATACTCTTCTACATCCATAATCCAAAAATATAACCCCACTGCACTGCTACTATTTTCATACTGACGAGCATGCCCGTGAATCCGATACAGCCGCCATCGAAAATTCTGTATCTCGCATACAGTATCTCGCATACAGTATCCTTGTCTGAAAACCCTCTTACGCTGCCGAGATTACGAAACCGTAAGGACCGGTTTTTCGAATGCTAATCAAACTTGATTGTAATCAAATATTTAACTAAAACCAAATACGTCACATTTTGAGGATATGTTGACTGATTTATTTTATTTAAATAAATATTTTTATTTAAAATAAACCATAATTAAACTCTTTCTGATGTTAATTTCTTGTTTTTATTTACAAATCAATAATAATAATAAGCAATTTTTAATAATTTTGACAGCTACTGTGACGTATTTGCTTGTAATTAAATATTTAATTGCAATCAAGTTTTGATTAGCGTTCGAACAACCAGCGCTTAAAAGTGCAATGGTTTAAATGATTGGACTAACTGACAGTATGTGATAACAAGATGGTTTCTTACACTTTTAATAGACATCGTTGTTGATTATTCACTTAGTACTTTTCGTATTATTTTTTTTTTTCGCAGTTAGTGTCCTATACATATAGTGTTCTTTTGGCAGTTTTTATGTTTGATTTTTTCTACTTTCACCGATCTTTACTTCATTGTCGTGTTGTTCTGTCTCTGGTTGGTTTATTTTATTTGGTGTGTTTCTGTTTGTCCTGTTTTAGTGGTTTCACCTCTTCAGGACGTGGCTTGTTTTGTTATGTGTTGGCTCTGGTTCGCTGTGTTATGTCTCACTGGTGATTTTCATCGGTAGATGTTGTTCCTGCGGAGGAGGTAGATGTCCAGGGTGATCGGAGGTGAGAATGTTTGAGCTAAAATGGTTCTTTTTAGAAATTGTTAGTATATTAATTAATTATTCATATAAATGAGTGATTTTAAACATAAAATGAGATATAAAATGTTATAAGTCGCGGTGAGGGCAGTTGTGGCTGTTACCTCCCTACAGACAGGTATAATTGTGCAATGGGATCGGAAAACTACAGAAAACCGATCCCTCCCTGTCCGTAGCAAAGCTCGAAGTGAACTATTTAATTATTTACGGTAATAAAGGGAAGTTGCTTGCAGGATGTCCATGTATTTATCAGGGAGTTCTCAGGAAGGGAAGTTTTCTTTGAGAATGTCTGACGACTACATTGCCAAAGGATAAGTAGATAGTTTTGATGCTGTTTTGGGCTCTGAAGTTTTGGCTTCAAACAACTCCTAGTCAGAGAGAAAAGCCGCTTATTTTTGGGCTGGATGTTCGATAGTTGATGTATGAGGGGGAAAGGGTAGTCGCATCATTTGTTGTTTACTTTACATAGGCTTCTCCTGTCCAACCCCAGCAGTTGTGTAAGAACGCGACCGAACATAGCATATATACTAGCTCTATATTCAGTCACCGGCCTGATGTATGTTTTGTATATGTGTATGAGTGTACATAATTGTGTCAAAATTTACCATATAGAGCGTTGAATAGACCGACTCTTTACCCTGTTACGTGTTGCAGCTATATCAAATATCCAGTGTAGTGTCTTTGTGAACACCACACCCAGGTATTCAATTCAGTTACGGAGCTGAAGTCGATCCCCCCACCACCTAAGGTCGATTCTTTCGGCGACGTCATTAATGATGTAACTGCTGGGATTGGGGTGTCTAAATAGAATCATTTGTGTTTTATTTGGGTTAGGTGTTTATTTCTATCTTCTGCACCATCTATCGACCTGATCAAGGTGATTTTGAGCAAACTTACAGAGGACATCCGCACCTCGAGATGTTGTTACAAGAGCAGTGTCGTACCGTAATTTTACGTTGAGTGACATATGAATGCATAATATGTCTAATGAATGAAAACGGCAAGCCGATGTTCAGTAGTTTCTTCACTAGTCTATCATGCCAGACTTGGCCTAAGACTTCTTGAAAATCCAGAAAAATGCATAACGATATTTTGTGGTCGTTTAGACTTGTGAAATATGATGTATGACGATTTCCGTCAATACGGTTGTGGTGGAATGACCTTCTCTAAAGCCGAATTGAAACGTAGGACTGATGTTGTGTTCTGTAGTAAAGTTCACGAGTCTTTCCTTAAGGATCCTCTCGGAGACTGTAGCCAAGACATTTAGTAGAGAGGTCGGCTGGTAAGAGTTTAGATCAGGCTTAGATTGGCCCCTAGTTAAGAGCATAATTGTATTAGCTACCTTTCATGGTGATGGAAAGTAGCAGAGTCTGAGAGAAGCGTGGACAATATTTGTCAGGTAAAGTGTGACGCTCAGCGTGAGATGCTTCACGCTCTTCTTCTTCATGTGCCATCTCATCTAAAAAGGTTGGCAACCATCATGGCAATTTGCACTTTCGATACCGCTGCTCTAAAGAGGTCAGCAGAAGTGCAGTTAAACCAAGCTCTCAAATTGTTTAACCAGGAGATGCGTCTTCTTCCGCGACTCCTTCTATCCTGTATTCTTCTTTGTATTAATAATTTCAGCAAGTAATAACGTTCGCCCTCATGCCATGTCTCAGATATTGCAGTTTTCTGACTTTAATTGTATTTAAAACCTCTTTATTTTTTCCCATTCTTCTCAATACCTCGACATTCGTGACTCTATTCCCCAACTTATTCTTAATATCCTTCTGTATACCCATAACTCGAAGGCTTCTAATCTGTCTGAAACATCTTTCTTTAATGGCCAAGCCTTCAACTCATAAAATAATACGGTAAACACGTACATAGCGTCTCAGAAGTCTTATCTTTAAAGAAATTGAAATGTCCCTGCTGCAGAGTACTTTTTTCAGTTTGTTGAAAAAATTTCTTGCCTGTCCTATTCTTGCCTTTATATCTTCTGTGTACTCATTATTTTCGTTAATTATTGTACCCAGATATTTATATTTTTCAACTTTTTTAATTTGTTCTCCATGTATTGTTATGTTTTCTTGGCGCTGTTGGGTTTTTGTAATTACCATAAATTGTGTCTTTTTTTTTGTGTTTAGGAAGAGTCCGTTTTCTTCACTGACTTTTACCCTATGTCACCCCTTTGTTGAATATACTCAAGATATTTCGCTAATAAAATAGTGTCGTCGGCAAACCGTATATTATTGATTGGTCGGCCATTTACTTTTATTCCCATAGTTAGTTCTTCTAGTGCTTCCTGGAATATTTTCTCTAAATGAAAATTGAACAGAGTAGAAGAAAGGACACATCCCTGTCTGACGCCCCTCTTAATCTGTATTTCATTTGAAAAGACGTTGTTTTCTTCTGTCACAGCGATCTGATTATAATAGATAGCGCTAATGATCCTGATATCTCTCATATCTAAGTTTTTCTTTTCCAGTAATTCGATAAGACGGTTATGTCTGACCTTATCGAAGGCTTTGTTGTAATCCAAGAAACACATGTATACTGGCTGATTAACATCCATGCACCTTTGCACAAGTACATTCACAGCAAACAGGGCCTCCCTCGTTCCCAGTGCATTTCTAAATCCAAATTGTGTGTCACTTATGTCCTGCTCAAGTTTTTTGTGTATTAACCGGTGTATAATTTTTAAAAATTTTTTGATATGACTCATTACTTATTATCCGGTGGTCTTGGCATTCTTTTGCATTTGGTTTTTTGGTATTGTTATAATGTTGACATCAGCCAATCTCTGGGAATGATTCCTGTACCGTATATCATATTGAATACGTCGACCAATATTCCAATTTGCTGTTCTTTTATTAACTGTATTATGTCTACAGATATTTCGTCAGGACCTGTTGCTCTGTTGTTCTTTGTTTGCTTTATCGCCTCTAATACCTCATCTTCTATTACGTCTTGCCCATTGTCGAACTTTTTCTGCTCTAGTACTATCTCAGTCCGTTCGTCTTTAAATAGCTTTTGAATATATTCCTGCCATCTTTTAAGCCGTTCACCGATATCTATAATTATTTTGCGTTATTATCCAGCAGTATGTTTGATTTTTTCTTAATAATAGTGCCTGTTATTTCCATAATTCTTCTATGAAGGTTTAAGTTATCATGTTTCTCTACCAACTGCTCAATATCTTTGCATGTGTCACTATACCAGCTTTCCTTTGCATATCTGATCTTTCTCCTTATTTCTGTGTGTATAATATTATACATGTTTTCTCCTTGCTTCCATGAGATTCAATCTCATCGGTCATCCATTCATTTTTGTTCTTAATCAGCTTAGGTGTTAGTGTTCGCATCATCAGTAGGAATAATTTCAATTTTGGTAAGCTCTTCTTTAATTTTTAGTGTGACTTGCTCTTGTGTTGATGGATCTCTCAAACGGGATACTTGTATCCTCTCTACTTTAGTTTTAGCCACAAGCTTTTTTAGATTATTTCCAAACCTTCCTACAACTGGGTTGTGATCTGATCTCACATCAGCTCCGAGACATGATTTTACTAATTTTATGGAATTTCGGTATCGTTTGCAGATGAGAAGGTAGTCAATTTGGTTTCTGATGACGTTATGTTGGTTGTCTGCTGAAGATTTCCATAGAGTGTCCTGGACGGCAAATCATAATAAGTATTCGCGACAATAAAATCGGTCTCTTGGCAGAATTGAGCCAATATGTCTCCTCTCTCGTTACAGGTGCCCACTCAAAAGTTTACAACAAAATCACCTTGACTTCCTCTACCGATTTTTGCATTTAGATCTCCCATGACTATTGTACGTCAATATACTTGGTTACTTCTAAAGCTTATTGCAATTCATTAAAAAACTGTTCGAGCTCTTCATCCGACTTTTCTTCTATGGCAGCATATACTTGAATTATATTGACTCTGGATTGAGCTAATTTTAGTGTTACCATCATAACTCTATCCGAGATGAGTAAGAAGCCAGTTACAAATTTCTGCTTCACACAGAAGTGTTCGAATGTTTGTTAATCTACAGGTGTCACGTTTAGATGTTCATGTGGTTCCTGTGGATCAACAGGGGCGGTGAGTTGTGTTTCTATCTCTCTCTCGGTATTTACATGGAAAAATGGTCAAATATGTAGTTATTACGGGATAAATATTTTGTAAGTGACTTTTTAAAAATTTGGCCTTCTGTTAGTTCAACTTTATGATTTGATTATTAACCACAAGGTAAAAGGGATTGCTGGATCTCGGTATATAGTATATAGTTTTTTGTTTGGAATTTTAAATTTTGACTAGAAAGCACCACTGGTACGATAATCAAGACTAGAGGTGGCAGCCCGCCATTGGCTAACTTGTATATTATTCACCTGCAGTTAAATTACTGCCGATAGGCGTTTATAGTCTGTTTTACTATGAGGGTTTCGAGTGCGTTAAAGCTGACGCAGGAGTCGTCTCTTTAAATAGGGCGGAAGTGGTAGTTTTATAGAGTTGATGACTCCATGAGAAACTGATACCTCAATTGCTTGATTTATCAGAACATGAATATACGTGATACCATTATATCGATATCACCAGGATAGTTAAAATTACCTAACTGTGGAGTGTTGAATACAGATATTGTTTGAAGGGTTCCAGTCGGCGTGTTTAGAGTCTCTTATTGTACCAGGAGGTTTTTGGGAATCCAGAAAGGATTTAGTATCTGGTCTTTTACTAAAACAGGGATGTAACCCGAAGTGATTGAATCGCTCTTTATGCATTTGTCTTTTACGCTACCTTCTTTCCATGATAAAATTTGGAAGAAAAAGGTAACTCGTAAAAAAGAACAAGATAGAAGTTTTTTACTATCTTATCTTATCAACTGAAAAAGTACGACAAGAAAAAGAGAAGGCGACACCTTAACAAAGAATTTAACAATCGCGCAATGACAAAAGACGTTATAACAGATAACAAGACGATTGAACTACTTAAAAAGTGATTGAGGACATTTGATAGGTGGCGCCATTTTCCCGAAAATAAAATAATACGATTGCAATTTTTAGGACACGATAAATGACGTTAGTTCAACGAGCACAACCTCTAACAGACATCTGATACTACAGACATATCTCCATTGACAAAAGGGTAAAAAATCATTTAGATAATATTCAAATCAGGCAAAAATATTGTGAGAATTATTATTAAGTTTTGTTAAAATTTGTTTTCAAAACTTTCAGGACATATATTTTAAGTTGTTAAAACAACATAAGTGTTAAATAAAGTAACTGTCAAGGTAAAAATATTTTAAATGCTTTTGATAATTATTATTTTAAAATAGTTGCTAAATAATTAATCAATAAATGATATACAATGATCATATATCGTTTCGCACTAATAATTTGTCAAAATCAATTATTAGAATAAAAGCTTTTAACCTAGCTGCCAAAACGATTGTATTATGTGGTGGGCTAGTTAGTACGGCTAATATTCTTTCATAATTTGACCGTGATTCTTTCAATTTTACGAATGTTTTGCTTACATATTGTTTCATATAAAAGGCGTAGTCAATTTAATTTTATTCAGTTAATTCTTAATCATTAAATCAACAATATGTACTCTAAAGTAAGTCAAATATTTCTATACTGTTATTTTTTTACAATCAATTATGGTTTAGTCTATTATAAATATATTGTTTAACTTAAACATGCTACAAAAAAAACCTAATCAAATATTTTAAATATCATTATTAATTAGACCGAAATTTTACAAAATTTTATTTCTTTTTTCAATAACTCAGTCTTGTTAGTTTGACACTTTCTGGTATATGAGAACAGTTTTTGTTGTGATAAAAGTCTGAATAGGTGTATAAACTGCGCTGAAATCTTTTATGTTTATATTTCGTGATAATTATATTCTGCATATAAATTTTTGTTTATTGTATGATACATTAAAACTATCTCCTCTACTCTGCTATTGATTTCTGCTTTTAGATATCGTGTTTCTTCTGTTATTATTCCTAATTATGTAAAAGTGTTAACTTTTATTATCTATTTTTTCTTCTATTTTTGTTTCTTCAATTTCTACATTAATTTCTCCTCTTATTTCTAACTGTCTGCATAACTTTTGTTTTGTTAGTATTTATCTTCACTATAAGCGCTAAATTGTCAGCAAAAATACTCCTTCAGAGATTTCTACTGTGCAGATTTTTATACCCTAAATTTAGCTTTTTACTTCGTGTTGTGCATTTCTTAATAATTTCGTCCAGAAATATTGGGAATAATGTTGGGCTACGTACTCCTCCCTGTCTTAAACTTCTTAAACCTTATTGTAAACGTACCTGATGTTGAATTATTATTACTAATTATAGGATTGTTCTCATTGTATATTTTTTGTAAAATTCTTGGTAATTTGTTGTACATTTCTTTTTTTTTTCTTAGTATTATCCATAATTTTGGTCTTGGAACTTTATCGAAAGTTTCTTTTAGGTCAAGAAATGCTAAGAATATTGTCTTTTTCTTTTTCGGAGCTTTTCGTGTCCTCTTTTTTAAAATAAATATTTATATATTCATTTATATTCCTACCACCTTTGTTCTGTAATTATTCTTAATCATTTCTTTATTATTTTTTCTAGGCGTTTCATACATGTACATAGCAAAGTCAATCCTCGGTAGTTACTACAGTCTTACCTATACTGCTTTGTTTGTATATGGATACTATTAGTGACACTTTCCAATCTTGTGAGATGTTTTCAACGTTTTTATTGCTCCTTCTAGTTCTTTCTCGTTTATTGAGTCTTATGTTTCCAGCTTTTAACTGTTTATTTATTTTTTTAATTATTAATTCCATTTTTATTTTTAATGCTGTATATTTCAGTGTATTTTTTTTGTGTTTTTATCGTCTAAGGAGTTCTGTAGAATAGATTTTGGTTACCTTTGCTATCATCTTTCATTTTATCTCTGAATTTTTTCCAACTATCCCTCTTTTTTGCTGTTACTAACCTTTTTTACATTTTTTCTTTCTTTTTCCTTTACTCTTACTCTTGTCTTTTTTCTTGTTGAGTCATTTTTAATTGTTCTTTAGATCTTTATAGTTGTTCCATAGGCTGTTTTATATTAAGTTTTTCTTTAACTTTTTTCTCAAATATTTTTGTCATTTATTTATTTCTTAGTTTATACGTTTTTATCTTTTTTTTTAATTATTGGGTTTTCTTTTTCTGCACTAGGATTTTTTTTATTTCTTCTCTATCTTAGTTACTATCATGTAATGGTCGCTGCCTATTTCGGGTGCTCTGTGTACTTTTGTATCCATTAATTTTCTTTTAACATTATATCTAACTGGTATATAGTCAAATATGGATTTCTCATTTCGACTTTTGACTTCTCTAGTATTCATGCAGATTTCTTTGTGATTAAAAATTTGCACGTGCACGTGCAACGTGCCTAAAAGCCTTTATCAGCCTGGAGCCACGGCTCTGCTCACACAAGAAATGAATAAAGCCAAAGCAGTTATCATTGCTTTACAGGAAATAAGGTGGACTAGATCACGTATCCTGGAAAAAAATAACTGCAATATTTACTACAGTGGACATCCTACCCGACAAGAATTTCATACCGAATTTATTGTAAAGAGCAAGGTTAAACATATTGTAATTGGTTTTAAAGCTATTCATCATAGAATATGTCAAATAAGACTTAAAAAAAGTTCACTAATATTAGCATTATTAGCATCCATGCTCCAACGGAAGAAAAAGGGGATGCTGAAAAAGACATGTTCTATGAGGTACTAGATTGAGAGTACGATGAGTACTTAAAAAATAACATCAAAATAATAGCAGAAGACTATTGCTTAACTTGAAAGAGAGAATATATTTTCGCCCACCATCGGAAAGGAGAACCTACACGTAGACTCCAATGATAATGGTCTCAGAATCATCAAACTTTGCGATGTCTAAGAACATAGTAATAGATAGGACACGATTGAACGTAGCACATCAAAAAATTATCAAGTTAGGTTGTATACGAAGAAAAAAAGAAGAGCATAGACGTCTTAGAAGAGACGAAAAATGTATCCATCGACGTAAGAAGAAGGAATACGAACAGAACACTCTCAATGAGATTATTCTTTAAAAAGTTAAATTTTATTCGATAAAAATGAAAAAAGGAAATACTCCAAATACTTAAATATTGGCCGTGGATCATTTAAACCACGATTAAAAATTTGTAAAGACACTAACGGTAAAATTACTACAAGATAAAAACTCAGTTCTTAACAGATGGGCAGAACATTTCAGCGAACATCTAAATATAAACGATATTGAATGGGGTTACAGCATAGACAATCAACAAAATTTACAACGTCAAATATACAGTGAAGAACCAACTAGAGAAAAAGTGTGAAATGCCATCCTAAAACTCAATGACAATAAAGCCCCAGGAATCGATGAAATCTGTTCGAAAATGAATAAAAAAGATAGTGATTAACTTTTTGCAGCAATCCATAAACTAATAGTATTTATATGGCAAAATGAATTGGTAACAGAAGAGTGGCTAAAGAGAATAATATGTCCATTGCATAAAAAGGGTGATTAACTGGGGTGTAAGAACTATAGAGACATTACTTTGTTAGCATCTGGGTATAAAATCTTCGGCATTGTATTGTTTGAAAGACTTAAACATTTTACAAAGGATAATGTTGGTCAATATCAATGCTGGAAAGTCAACTACACATCAAATTCAAGCACATAGGTCACACAGGCAGATTTTAGAAAAGTTACTAGACTTCAAAGCAGCCTATGACAGTGTGAGAAGAACTGCATTATATAATGCAATGATAAACTTTGGGATCCCACCTAAGTTAGTTAAGTTGACCCAACTAACAATGCAAGACAGGGTGACGCGCTGGCGTGTCACCTCTCTAATATTGCCTTGGAAAAGGCAATCAGACAATTAAATATTAGAACAAATGGAACTATTTTTAATAGATCGACGCAATTTCTCGCATTCTCTGACGATATAGTTACAGTGGACAGAAGTATGAGAGATATGGTGTAGTGGCTTGCGGACGCGGCAAATGAATTAGGACGTGTGGTAAACGAGAAAAAAACCAAATATATGTTGGTTTCTAAAAACCCCCGAAATATCTAACAGAGAATTCAAATTAACAACCATACCTTTAAGCAAGTCAAAGAATTCACATATATTGGATCGCTAGTAAACGCAAAAAACACGACAAGCGACGATATAAAAAGACGCATAGCAATAGCAAACCGAAGTAAAGTATACCGAAGTATATTTATACCGAAGTATAAGACGTGCAGTAAAGCTTAATATATATAAGACCTTAATAAGACCGATTTTGATATATAGAGCTGAAACGTGGACCTTATCTCAAAATGATGAAAAACTTTATGGTATTTTTGAGAGAAAAATTCTTAGAAAAAATTTTGAAGCCGTAAATGAAAATGAAAAATACACCGAACCAGACATTATGAAATTCGAAAAAGTACAGAGAGTTAGATGGGCTGGGATTGCTAGGATTTCAGATCACGAATACACGAAGATATTAACATTTTAAAAACCAGAGGGCACAAGAAGTAGAGGACGACTACGAAGGAGATGGATTGATGATGTGGAAGAAGACCTACAGATTCTTAGGGTCAGAAGATGAAGGGAAGTGGCCAGGCCAAGATCCACAACGGATTGTCGAACCACATATGATGATAATGATGATGTGTACTTTTGTATTCATTAATTTTCTTTTAACAATATCTTCAACTAGTACATAGTCAATTATGGATTTCTAATTTCGACTTTTGACTTCTCTAGTATCCATGAAGATTTCTTTGTGTTTAATAATGTGTTAATTATTGTTTGGTGATAAAAATCCTTGTTTGGTAGGCAATTTCTAACAGGGACGTATCCCGACCTTTTATAGTAAGAGGTGAAGCTTTGAATTGTCAGAGCTATATTGATAACTAACCATCAAAATTGATTCAGTTTGTCCACGAACGTCATTCTAATAGCGGTATCATGTTTTGGCCAGGCCTAGCATCATGTCATTACTCAAAAGATACCCAGAACAGACTTCGACATCATACCTTTTAAATGATAAAAAGGTTGCCAATGTGAGTCCATAATACTAGTATATGGAAAATGCGTCAAAACTCACAATCTTAAGTAGTTTCTATTTAATAAAAATGGTGAATTTTGCTCTACCGGTTTTAAGGCTTACAACATTTGCCCCATAATCAGGCCCCAGTACGTTATTGTTATATGTATTCAAAACTAAAAGCTAAAATAATATAAAAATGGCAATAAACAACTGAAACACAAGAAATGACACTAAATAATAACAAGTTGAGTGAGCAACTATAACATTGATAGAGAGTGAGATTGACAAACCAAGTATTTTATTGGGATATTAGTGCCATTGTTCATCACCAATCTACTGAAAGCTGCAATAAATAGTCAGTCAATTCACCAACTTTGTTAAATAAAAACTACTTAAGATTGTAAGTATTGACTCATTTCCCATATACATACCTTTTGTTACCAAAAACGATAATCCTCCAAACTTACCGCAGGCTCGTCCAATAGACATTCGAAGAAATTCTGCTAGAGCAGAATGGACAACTTCACATAATTCGATAGTAAAGTTTAGTTAACTTAAAGCAAATCATGGACAGAACAACCATCATCTTGGAAGAAAAACAGCTTATTTGGTACGGACATGTACAGAGAACGGCATACCATCGCCTGAACAAAAGACAAGGAAGACCGGAAACAACATGGCTTAATGCAGTCCAAAAGGCAATGTCAGAGAGAGCTCGACCACCAGGAGGAAGGCAGTAACCACCGCCATAAAATTACAAAAGACACAAATGATGAAATCTGGAGTCTAGTTGGCTACCTAAAAATCTTTGAAGAAATTCTATTGGATTCTAAGGACAGTCCGACAGATGTCATGCCAGTCAAATTCGACTTTAAAACACCCTTTGAAGTGGTCATAAAAAACCACCAAATGGGTAAAAAAGTTGAACCGAAACTAGAAGAAGGTTCACTCGTATGGTATACGAATGGATCTAAGATAAATGAAAGGGTAATTTTTGGTCATTTCTCTAAATGGTCCTATATGTCTATTGTAGATTTCTTCTTTTATTCTCCAATATATATTTGTCCTTTTGTGGCTTCTGATACATTTTTATTTTAAATTTCATTGTAAATTCAATACTTTTTATTTATGTAAAAAAATTTATACATAATAGAAATTACAAAATGTATAATACACAATGACAATTTAACAATTTGTTTACATTTTTGGTTTAATTTACAATTGCTTAATTTTAATAATTTACATAAACATTGTATAAAACAGTAGAGGTTATTATTAAGTACTTATATTAAATACAAAATTTGGTATTATAAAGTTCATTCGTTAAGCAAATTGCCATCTGTCAACAAACGCACGTGTTGATATTCGCCGTCACATTCGTCAAGAGGCTATTAAATATAATTTATTGCCTTAAGCCAGACAGATTCTTATGTTACAGATCCAAACTTGCCAGCATGTTTAAATTCAAATTGGATCGTGTTGACTTTTAAGTTAATATATTGCGTTATATTTATGTTATAGTTACTGTTAAGTTATTTACTGGTCGTGTTATTTTTTAGAGTTTAGTTTAATTGTGATTTAATGATTAAATTTCAAGAAATTCTTACACTAATAGTTTCAAAAGTAAATATTTTTAAAAATCATATGAAACACATCAGTACGGGCCTGTTTGGCTTTCACGTGCTTCTGTTGACGATTGGGAATATGTAAAATGAATGTAGTTTAGTATAAATTTTGCCTACAAAATGGAAAAAATTTCTTTATATTTTGGTAATTAAATTTTAATTTTTAATTTTAGATTTTGTCGGTGTTAACCCTAACAGCTTTAGTACAAGCTGGCGTTCTAGACTACGGTCATGGCCATGCTACTTCGTATGCTTCATCAAACCTAGGCGTTTCAGAACACGGGCATGGATATTCTGCTCCAGTTTTAAGTCATGCATATGCTGCTCCAGTTGCTCACGGATATTCTGCTCCTGTTCTCGCCCACGGACATTCCGCACATCACGATGTAGATTACAACGTAAGTACAACAACCATCATTTATTTTAAATAACTACAATTATTTTGAATTATATATCTCATATAATTATATATTCTAGGCTTATCCCAAATACGAATTTAACTATGGAGTTCAAGATGGCCACACTGGAGACCATAAAACTCAACATGAAGTCCGCGATGGTGACGTAGTTAAAGGTTCCTACACCGTAGCTGAACCTGATGGTACTCTTCGTACTGTACATTATACCGCTGACGACCACAATGGCTTCAACGCGGTTGTTGAAAAATCTGGACACCCTGTACATCCAGCACCATCTCATGGACACGGAAAAGTCCTCCTAGCTGCTCCAGCCGTCCACCACGCTCCATTGTATCATCATTAATACCCGAAAAATGCTTGTTGAATATTGTTAATGTATTTATTGACTTTGTTGATTGAATTACTGTGTAATTAATTTTTGTATATAAAATAAATTTAACAGAATTTACAAAAATTGTGTTTACTTAATAATTCCAAATAATTTATAATTTTTTTTACTTGCATATTATTTGTTTATTTTACCTTGGATACGGTTACCATAAACACAATTGTTATATCCTGGGCGGACGTTATAGCCTATAAGGCCCTGTTATATAAGAAAAAAAAGCAAATGATATTGACCGAGGTTTTTTTATTTTAAACAATTTTCAAAGGAGTATATATTATAGAGCAAGCAGTTTTTAACCTTAACAATTTTTATAAATATTAAAAGTAGAATTTTCGATCTTTCCTAAAAAGCTGTAAGTTCCGAAATCTACGAGTTTTTTGAAATTTTAAAAAAGGAAAGTTGACCACTACTACGATTAGTACAAAAAATGTTCCTAAAGTGGATTCGCTCGGACAGTCTGTTCTTCGAAACAGTATTCTCCTCTATATATCCTTCTGTCACAGATGCACTTTTCCATTTTCAATGAATTTTTAGTGTCTCAAACGATGTCCTGGCTTCAACCAAAACAGTTGCTGAAGTTCTTATTAAAAACTGCCCAGTATATTCATTTGCATTTTCTAATTTAAAGTATTTTACATATATCGAAGGTATACTTCCCAGCGTATTTTTGCCAACAAGTTGAATAGTGCATCGACTGTTTCGGTATGTAAGAAAAAATCTTCGTTCCTTTATTTCGTTTGGTCTGAACGATACGTATTTCCTGACCAGTATCAAGGTACCTGATTTATACTCTTTCATATTAGTAAATCCTTTTGTCGTAAAAGTTTAAGTTACTGGTATTTTAACGAGTAAACAGGTGCCCTTATCTTCTATATTGTCAACTGTAATTTTCACAAGCTCACCTCTTTTCAATCCTCCAAAAATACCCATCACGAGAACTACTTTTTGTCAAAGATAAATTTCGTACGGAGCTTTATTGATAAAATTTAGAACCTGATACGCTTACAAACCTTGAAGTTTTTCGAGATGTATTATTTAGATTTCCATTTAGAAAAGGGAATATTTAGTCCACAAAGAATTTGGAAAATACGTTTCGAAAAATAAAACACAAAATTAAATCAGAAACGTGACCTCGACATAAAAAAAATACAAATTAACATACAAATTCCTAAAAGTAAGCCAATATTTTCGGCTCATATATTTCAGTTTCCATTAAATTAATATTTTGTACTCTTTATGGTACAATGGCATGGATTGAAGCGGCAATAAATTTTCTGTTGCCTTTCATGAACTTTCTCGAATATTTTCTGGTAAATCCATAACTGAATTAAAACCCAACTGACAACTACAAAATATAATCAACAAACGCCAAAATATCAACAACTGTCATATACTACTTCAAACACTATATTTGTCATTGACTACTTAAAATATGATTATATATATTGTGTGGTTGCAGTAAAATAATAGGTATTTATTGTACAAGACGATAAAATTGTACTTTATCTTCGAGAGCGTTTTTTAGCGTCGAGACGTCAGTCGAGATGCTAATTACGCTCGAGAAGATAATGCGATTTTATCGTCGTGTGCAATACAACATTTTTTTCTATAGCAAGAATTCAAGTTCAGGTGAAAAATAGAATTTCAAAGAAAATTGTAATTTTCAGCACAAAAATCGTAATTGTGTTGCTCCCTTGCTAGGGATATGAATTACTCTGTCAACAAATGTCAAACAAATGTTACGTTTTGGTTTTTGCGGAGAATATTGTTGCGTTTTGTGTACAAAGTGAATAAATACGAAATGGACGGAAAAGAATTGACACAAGAAAAGTAAAACCTGCCATCAGATGTAGAAAATGCAGTGTTGGAAGCAGAAAGTTTATTGTTGCCACAAAAATCAAGGATGATGTATGAGAAAGAATACCGGTCTTTTAAAAAGTGGAAAAGCATTAAGAATATCAATGGCGTGAGTAAAAAAATACTTCTGGCGTATTTTTCTGAAAAATCGAAGAAAGCGATGCCATCGTCATTATGGTCGTATTATTCGATGCTGAAGCGTATGCTGTTGGTGAATGAAAATTGTAACATTTCTAAATTCAGCAAGTTAATCACCTTACTCAAAAACCTGAGTGGAGGATACAAAGCTTAAAAGTCTAAAATCCTCGTCTATTTGTTGATGAAGGTTATTGCTATTTTTGGTGTGCATGGAGCGACTAGGTCCGATGAATTGTACAAGTTAGAAGTGTTTACGGGGACGACAGAAAATCGGTGATAATCGTTTCATTATCTGATACTAAAACAAGCAGGAAAAGTCGTTTTGTATTACTGACAAGAAAAGTGGACTGAGTTTCTTAGAAATTGTGAGAAAGTATATTGCCTTGCGCCCCAAAAACGTACCTCACAGTAAGTTTTTTGTAAATTACCGACAGCAGAAGTGCACTACTCAACCGGTGGGGATTAACACTATATATAATATCCCCAAAAAGATTGCAGATTTTTTGAAACTTGCAAATTCAGAAATGTAGACGGGGCATTGTTTACGTGGTTCTTCAGCTACTATGTTCGCAAATTCTGGAGCTGATCTAGTAAAAGTTAAACGTTTAGGTGGATGGAAATCGTCATCTGTTGCAGAATCTTACATTGAAGAGTCAATAAGCAATGAGATTGCTGTATCCTAGTGTATACTTGGCGGACCAGAAAATCAATCCAGTACCTCGAATCAAGTGTTTAAGCAAACGAGTACAAGTTGTGATGCTCCAAAAATAGATATTTCTAATAATGTTAATTGTAAAATTTCAGTTGTTTTTAATCCTTAATGTGTTTGAATTTGTAAATTTTATTAAATAAAAACAAGCTAAAACATTTTATCTACTCTTGCTGTTAAAGTGTCACTTTATCTACCCTTGCGGTTAAAGTGATACTTTATCTACTCAAAACAGTTGTTATAGCAACACTTTAACATTAGCTATGGAGAAAAAAGTAAAAACATCTAAATTATAATATGTGAAGTGAAAAATACAATCTTGTATGTACCATTGGTGTTACCGGACGAATACGCCCATCAAGCAACATCCATTCCTCGGGCCCGAGGCTCTCTGGCTAAATTATGTTGCTCTTCGGGCGTAGTCATCTTAATAACACCCTTAGTGCATAATTAATTATTATTTTTAAGTAATCATGTAGTTATTATAATATTTATTTAGTAGATAGTCAGTAATTTAACTTATTACCTCAAAAGATTCATTTCAGGTTTTATATTGTTATCTATCATTTTCTCGGATGAAAATTCATAAATTGTTTAATACACTTGTTTTGTTTTTCTACTCATTCAAAAGTATTTATTTAAATGGGGAATTTCTTTTTCAAATTATTTATGAAAAGCACTGGGTGTAATTTTCTTACATCCCCGCCAAACCGTTTTTTCACTTCCTTTGTACTATGGATAATCGTTTCCTTTCTCTCCCTGTCTTCTTGTAACGCGTTTTCAAATTTTGTTTCTAGTTTATTTTCCAAATTTTCTAATTACTTCACTAATTTCTTATCTTACTCTGCCATTTCTTTCCTAACATTTTCTAAACAACATTTTACTTCCTTTTCATATTTGTCCAGACGCTTTTCCATTTTTCTGTTATTTTCTTCTATTGTCTGTTTCGTGTCACACTGATTTTCATCCATTTTTCTGTTATTTTCATCAAACATTGTTTGTGTTTGTATTTGCATTAGCTGTCATAATTTATCTATTTCTGATAATTCTTGTTTTTCAGTCTGCATGGTTGTTGTTTCTAAGTTTTCTTTGCTTTAGCTTCTTGTGATCGACATTTTCGTTATATTATTTATCCCCGCCAAATATAAAGTTTTAAAATTCGTGTAATGTTGCAAAAACGAAAAACTTTTTCCTCTTATCCCAAATGCAATAAATTCAAACAAATGCACTAAATTAAAAAAAAAAAATTGTCAATTGTACAAAAAAATCAATCAAATATAATAATATAAATCATGCGATATTTGTACCTAGAGAAATTTTAAATCTTGTCATAAAATGCAAATATATCAACTTTAACCATCGGGCAAATAAATTTTCAATCACCTGCTTTCTTTTCTCTATCCTTCTAAATTTCACCTAGAAATACTTTCTAAGCTTTACATGTTGGGAGCCATTTATTATGTTATTATTATTTTTACTTGATTAATTGAGCAAATCAAAAACATAACTTAATTGTTCTCAGGGTGAAAAATCTCCTTATATTAACTTATGTTGTGTGGGTCCAAAGATTTCCTAGTTGTCCTTTATCGGGATAGAGAAAAAAGGATAATAATAAAAATAGTATGTTACAAAAAATTGATATTTTTTATTTTATTTAAAGAAGAATAAAACCATTATCAAATTTTGCCGTTATCTTATCAATCAGCGCAAATGAATACAATAAAATTGTCTTCTTGAAGACAAAACCAATTTAAAGCCAATTTCAATGAATATCTTTAAAACTTGTTATCTTTCTGATTTTTCAATATTTACTTTATTTCAAAAAACAAAACTTTAAAACATTTTACAAATGAAGTCTACTCTTGAGTTAAAATGGTAGCTACAATGATGTCAACAAACTCCATTCACAATTACAAAATTTTCAATTCTGAACAGAAAATCACTGACCTTTCCTTCGTAGATTGTATTTGGACAATACCCAGAATCGTCCACGCTCCAAAGCAATGTGATATGCCACTATACGCCTCGGCTTTCTTCTTTTCGTATCTGTAATCCTCCTGCAGCGACTGTACGAAACACCTGACTCAATTCTCCAACAATTAACACTTTAAATTTAATTCTCCAAAACACTCAGCTACTTCTTAATGACACAAGGACCTCTTTCTGTCAACTTGGTGCCGCCAAACTATTTCGCGACCTTTCCTTTCGATGATCAAATGACAACTACCCCTTTCTCTCATACATCGACTATCAATTCTTTCATTCCAAAAAAAACTGTGTATTTATAATCAAAATGCTTTATTTTTAGCTACTGTTTCCAGAGAAACTAGAATTTTTGCTTTAAAACTGGCTTTTCCTTTGGTTACAAATACATAATTCATTCCTAGAACAAAAGGTTAATTACACTATCTTAATCCTAGGTCATATACAAACAATGAAAAGATTATAATGAGTATGGGCTTTCTAATTCTATATAAAAAGATTTTACCTGCGAGTGTTTAAAAATCAGTTGTTGACAGGCAAAACTTTCCGTTAATCTAATCTTATCTTAATATAATACCTAATTTTATTTACCAGGATGTCTTGAAAATTTATTTAAATGGTCTATTTATTAATTTTTATTTTTCTCTTTGGCTGATAAAATGAATCATAACAATATATATATATATATATATATATATATATATATATATATATATATATATATATATATATTATAAAAAATATTGTTTTCAAAACATAAATGTTTAAAAAATTGATTTTGTTTTGTTACTAATCGAAAAAATTCTTCGAATTTGATATTATCTGGCATATGTATATAATTTATATAACGACAATTTCGACATATACAGGGTGTCCAGAAACTCTCCTGTCTTGGTCCGAAAACCGCAGATTCCTCAGATAATTTTAAGTCAATTTAATTAAATTTACCTAGTCCGAAAATGCTTCCTAAAGGAGCTAGAGCTCTTTGAAGATGGCGCCTTGTAAGTAGTTTTTTTTAATTACTTTAGAAAGCTTCTATTTAGAAAAATTAAAACTGGTACGATTATTTGTCCTCCAGAGTTGGAAGTGCTCGAAAGTGCTGCGCCGTACTGCTCGAAAAATCGCGCGTGTTTTAAAGACCTAAATATCCACTTATAGTTTAAATATACTATTAAATATATTAGCTTATTTGCTAAAACTTATAACGTAGTTTTGTATATTACCAATGTTAAGAATAAAAAAAATATTTAAATCTTTCGTTTAAATTGTAAAAATTAATTAGTAAAATGAGACTTTTTACACCGCTATCGAAATGATAATAATAAGTGGACTAGATAGTAGGACTGATAAAATTTAACCGCCGTTCTTGCAATTTAATGAATATTCTGATTATACATTTAATTTATAATTGTCTCATATAAAAGTCGTAGTTAATTTAGTTTATCAAGTTAATTCGTATTCAGTGCGTTACCATTAAGTACTTTAAAGAAAGTTTTTTTTAGTCCAGAAATAAATATGTCAATAACCAAGCTGGTAATTTCATTTAAAATATATTTTTTAAGATAAGTTGTATAAGTTTAACTTAAATACGAATGGAAACGAACAATATTTTTCTATATATATATATTTAGGGATTCTACAGTATTCACTGCCTTCCCTCGCTCAACCGTTTCCATCTCTCTCTGTTGTTCCATTCTCCATCGTTTAGTCCTCTCTTACTCATGGCGTCGTCTACTTCGTTCCTCCAGGATTTTCGGGGTCGTCCTCTTTTCCTCCTTCCTATGGGGCTCCATTCGGTTATTCTTTTTATCCATCTGCTGTCGCTAGCTCTTCTTACATGTCCATACCACTTTAGTCTTTTTTGTTCTATATATGTTAGTATGTCTGTTTCTATTGATGTTCTTTGCTTTATTTCGTCATTACTTCTCCTATCCATTCTTGTTACTCTGCAGCATCTTCGCAGGCATTCCATCTCTGTTGCTATTATTATTTTTCTACTTTTATATTATAATAGTTTAATTTGACATTTTTTAGCCTTTTAAGTATTATTATAGTGCTGTTTGTTGTAGCTAACAATAATTTTTTTCTATTTTTTCTATTCTGAGAAATTTGTAAATGACTTCATAATTTTTTACTACTAAAACTATTTAAGCCCACATGATTTTATTGTGATTTGAATGGTAATTTAAGCATGGGTTAGTGTTTATTTGTTTTGTCTATTCTTTAATTTTATATATAGTATCTTTCTCTAGAGATTCAAATACCAATAAATAAATAAATAAATAAATATTTGCATTTCTTTGTTAAACTCCACATTTTAAATTTTATTTAAAAATCATATTCGTAGCCAATTGGATAAATATGTATAGTTGCTATAATAGTGGATACAAGGAAGAGATCATTGCTGTAACAAATTTTATTTGAAAATGGAAAGGGATGGTAAAAAGATACAATCTAAAGAAACAGCTTCTTACTAAATTTTTTTTTATTATAACTAATAAATTAACAATCAGAATAAAACAATGTATTCTATAAGTTAATGTGATGAGTTTAGGTCCTGTCCCTTGGTCCTGGCGTGATGTGGTCCCCTCCAGTGAGAGAATCACGGGTCCATGTTACTGGTCTGTTGGCCAACGTCGCTTTAGTCTTCTGATAACTCGATGTTGAGGTATTGCGGAAATTAATGGATTGGAGTGTGTGTTCACTTTTTGAATGCATTGTAATTTCTTTTGCTGGTATACTTCTTTCACTGTTGAGATATTGAGATCCTCATAGATTCTTTGGTTGGTTACGTACCAGGGTGCATCAACAATTGCTCTTAAGATTTTTGATTGGCATCTTTCCATAATAGTAATATTAGATTTACTACTACAGTCCCATAGCTCTATGCCATATGTCCATATTGGTTTGATAACTGTTTTATAAATTAGAATTTTATTATTTATTGACAGCTTGGAGTTTTTTCCAATTAACCAATTGATTTCTTTTTGTCTTAGTTGTATTTGTTTTCTTTTTTTGGTGATGTGTTCTTTCCAACACAGGGTTTGGTCCAGGTGTAGCCCTAGGTATTTGGTTGTTTTAGTCCTGGGTATTTCCTCATTGTTGATATATATTGGTGGTGGTGTTTCTCGTCGTAAAGTAAAAGTTACGTGGGTTGACTTGTTTTCATTTATTTTTATTTTCCATTGTTTTAGCCAGTTTTCAAGCTCATACAAATAGTCTTGGAGTTGTTGTGTAGCTATGTTAATGTGTTTGTGGCTTGTAAGTGCTACTGTGTCATCTGCAAATGTGCTAATTGTTACGTTATGTGATGTTGGTAGATCAGACGTATATAATATATATAATAAAGGTCCCAGGACGCTTCCCTGTGGAATTCCCGCCTTAATGGGATGCGTTTTGGATATTTCTCCATTTACTTTTGTTCTAAACTGTCGGTTTTCCAAGTATGATGTAAGTATTCGAAAGAATGGTGGTAATATTTGTTTAATTTTGTAAAGAAGTCCTTTATGCCAAACCTTATCAAAAGCTTGACGTACATCTAGTGATACCATTGGGCAATATTCCTTTTCTTCTAATGCGGAATTGATTTTATGGGTTATTCGGTGGCATTGCTGGATAGTTGAGTGTTCTCGTCGAAATCCAAACTGATAATTTGGTATCCAATCTGCGCCTGTAAAGTCTGGATCTATTCTTTTTATTAAAAGTTTTTCTAGTAATTTGGAGATTGTTGATAACAGACTGATAGGTCGATAGGATGAGACTTCACTTGGATCTTTTCCTGGTTTTGGAAATAATAGTACTTCTGCAATTTTTAGATTGTTAGGCCAATAATTACATCTTAATATTTCGTTAAATATATATGTAAGGATTACTATACCCTTTTTTGGTAATTCTTTTAGCATTTTTGGTGTTATTAGGTCAATTCCTGGTGACTTTTTGATATTTAGTCTTAAGATTTCTTCTTTAAGTTCTTTGGGTGTTGTTAATTTTATTGGATTTACTGATGGTTGTTCTGAGTTTAAATAATTAATAATTTTTTGATCTTCTTCATTGTTGTGTGGTTGGAATACTGTTGCTTAATGTTCAGCAAATAATTCTGATTTTTCTTTATCGCTTCTTGCCCATTGGTTCTGTGTGTCTGTGGTTTTTCTTACTGGTGGAGATATTGCTTGAGGTTTTAAGGATGATTTGATTGGTTTCCATATTGAATGGTCGTATCTATTAAGTTGTGTTACATATTTTTTGACTGACTCTTCTCTTGCAATTTTTAGTTGTGTTTTTAATTTATTGGTTAAGCGATTGTAAAACGTTTTATCCGCTGGATTCCGGCTTTGTTGCCATTTGGCTCTTGCTCTTCTTTTTTCAGCAATGAGCTTTTTAATTTCTAATGGAATATTAATTCTTTTCTCGATTTTATTTTTATCTGCATCGTTCGGTGTCGCTTCTTTTGCAGCGTTTTGAAGTAAAGTTATAAGGTTGTTTGTAGCTGCTTCTATTTCTGAAGGGCTTTTTAGTCTTACATTTAGTTTAATGTTTTCATCTAGTATTTTTCGGTAAAGGTTCCAATCTGTTCTAGGTCCATGCAGTTTTGGAGTAGGTTGTTTGTTAATAACGCATGTGCTAATTGTTGCAATAATTGGTGAATGATCTGAAGATAGGTCATAACTTGGAACTATATCCATAAAGGTGTTAGATATTCCTTTTATGATGCAAAAATCTAAGAGGTCTGGTCTTTTTTTGGGGTCCGTTGGCCAGTACGTTGGTGTTCCTGTCGATAAATATGAGTATTTATTTTCTTGCATTAAGCTATAGAGCTCTCTTCCCTTTGTTGTTATTAATCTTGATCCCCAGTAAGTGTGTTTACTATTAAAGTCACCAGCTGCGATAAATTTTGGACCTAGAGTATTGAAGAAGGATCCGAAATCGTTTTTTTTTAATATTGTGCTTTGGAGGGCAATATACTGCTGCTATTGTTATTTCGTAAGGTAATGAGCACACTTTAATTACTGTAGCTTGGATACAGTCTGTTATATAACTTTCCATCATGAAATGTTTAATTGATTGTTTGATCAAGATTGCTGTACCTCCATGGGCTGTCTTGTCTGGGTGGTTAGTATGGTACGTTAGATAATGAGGTATTTTAAAATACGATTTGTCTGTAAAATGTGTCTCACTTATTAATAATATATCTATAAAATTTTGTTGTAGAAATATTATCACCTCGTCCTTATGATTCAGCAGGCCATTGGCGTTCCATTCAGCTATTCGTAAAAAGAATTTTATTTGCATACGAGTTTACTTAGCATGTTTATTACCATGCTGTTTTGTTGCAAGATTTGATTAAACATGGCTTTGAATTCTTCTAAAAACTTCATAAGAATAGTGTTTGAATCTTGGTTATCTGAAGGAGCAGCAGGAGGTTGTCTATTACTCGCTGCATTAGCATAGCTTATATTTGGTCTTACTGTATTGGGTATAAAGTTTCTGTTACGTGCTTGCGACATATTTTGGTGATGAATATATGTAGTTTGTGCTATATTTTTATTTCTATTTAAATTACGATAATATTCGCATCCTTTATAGTTAGCTGGGTGATCTCCTCCACATAAAGCACACGTAGCTGGTGTGTTCTTGTTCTTTTTACAGCTGTTTGTACTGTGCTGCCCTCCACATTTCACACAGACATATGGTCTGTTGCAATATGTTTTTGAATGGCCATATAATTGACATCTCATACATTGGATGATATTTTTGTTTTTTATGGGTGGTTCAATTTGTATATTGCAGTGTTGTAATTTCTGAATTTTATAAATATCTTGGTTATTGTCTGATGGTTCAAGGTCAACAAAGAACATATTTACCGGCTCTTTTGTAATCCTATGTTTAGCATTAATGATGTTTCTTACCTTGTGACCCAGTTTTGTCAGTTCTTCTTTGATGTCTTCTGTTGCATGTGAATAGTGAAGGTATTTAATTACGACTCTATAGGCCCTTTCTTCATTTGGTTGATATGTGTGATGAATATTGTTGTTCTCTCTCATATATCTTGATAATTTTCTGTATATTTCTGGATCGCTACAAATTATTTTGACTGTATTATTTGCCATAGTCCTGGTTTCGTATTGTTCAGCTTCAGCTATTTCTGTAAATTTTTTCCTCATTTCTGGGAAGTTGCTTACACCGTAAACAAATATGAGTGGTGGTTTACGTTTTCTTGGTGCTGTTTCATTTTGATTGGTTTCATTTTCTTGGGTATCCGTTAGTGTATTATATTTGTTCGATAGTGTAATCGTATCATCTTCTTTGTCTGTTTCTACATTTGATCTGATTTTTCTGCGTTTTGTAGTTTTAACTACTTGCCATGAGTTTTTTGTTGACACATTTGCACTTTCTGGTTCGTCATCGCTTGTTGATGACATTCTGTAGTATTGCTGGCTATTTCTGTTATTTATATTGATGTTGTGTGGCGCGTTTTGTTGATTTATATATTGTTCTTGATTGGGCGGAAATATCATATTCGTCGAAGAATTGGTGGTTGGTTGATTTATTTGCATATTGTACATACCTGGTGTTTGTGATGAGATTTGTGGATAACCCTGTATATTGTTGATTTGTGATTGACCCTGTGTGTTGTTTGGAATCTGCATTTGTGGGTAACAATTCATTTGGTTTGATGGATACTGGATTGGTAATGGCTGGCTGTTTACATTTTGCATTTGTTGGCTAACTATGTAGTTGTCGATTTCTGGTCCATTCCCCGTTGTAAACATTATAAATAAATTACTGAATTGTTTTTAAATTTAATTTGATGAGTTTATTGTTTTTAAGTCTATTACTAATTGATTGCTTTTTAATCACTTAACATTTACTTATCTGTTCAATTCGATAAAACCGGTCGCACGTTGATAACGGAGAACCACCTAACGTCCGCTCGGTTTGGAGTATCGATGTGAACTTTCTTACTAAATAAAGTAAAATATGTACAACTCTCCCCAATAGGTTTTAGTGGGATCTGGTTACCGAGAAAAAAAATTACGTCGCTGAAAAGAAAATATTTACAAGATTAAGGTACCAAAATATATATTATTTATAATCTATGAATAATATATCACATAAGTAACAGAAATCACAAAAGATCAGGGTTGTATGTCATAATGATTTTAAGACTATTCTGTTTGCAATTTAACCCTTTCAGTACCTCTGTTTTTTTCAGCGAACGAAAAAATATTTTTTGGTTAAAATGTACTTAAAACAGTTCATATAACACTTTTTGGACATTAATAAAAATATAGCATGTATACATAAAAAAATTTATTATGGGTTCATTTGTACCCAAAAGTACTTAACAAATCTAAAAAACTAGCGCATATGAAACATAAAAAAGCAATTTCTTTCCTTTTGAAGGCACAAATGGACATTGCACTTCTGACATTTCCATCTTGATTTTCCTATACAACCAGGGTTTTTACATCTGAAAGGTAAAGGTAGCTGAGGGTGCTCTGGAAAATGTCCAATGATATCTAATCGCACCTCAGTAAGAGGTCTAATTTCAATGTTTTGGCGTTTTTCAGCTACTACTGGACTAGATGTACCGCTTGAAGGTCTTCCCCGTTTTCGGTTATTGAAAGAGTTGACTTTTATGAGGGCTTCACCAACTTTCATCCTAAAGTGTAGAAGGTCCATGATATCTTTTTTTGGAATTCCTAAAGTATGCATATCTTTTTTATATTCTAACCATGAATTTGTTAGGGCCATGTCAACTGCATGGAAGATTAGTCGAACAGTCCACTTTCTGCAACGGTTTTTTACTCTGTAAAACGCAATAAGAGCATCTGTTTTATCTATGCCACCCATGGACTTATTATACTTTTGTATAACTTCGGGTCGACTTACGTCAATGAAACATTTTGTTTGTTTATTCCAACGTTTTACAACATCTTCTGTACCAACCCCAACGAAGTTGGATACCATTATCACTGACTTGTTATCTAACCATCTGGTTACTACAATTCCATCAGAAGAGATAATTTGTTCCGTTGATCCTCTCTGGTTTTTTGAAAAATCTTTTACATCAGTTAAAGGTGGTTTAGAAAATCTATTGATCCTCGCAGTACCAGCAACAAGTATTGATTTTTGGTTGAGAATTTGTAAAAGATTATAGCTCGTAAAATAATTGTCACAGTACAATGCATGCTTATTAGGTTCAAGTCCTTTTGTTAATTGCAATACGATAGCTGCACCTTGTCCATATTTCAAATTGGAAGGTTCTATTTCTGTGGGACTACCTTGATAGATTAGAAAATTGTAAATTAGTCCACTTTCACCACCTAATAAATACAGTTTCACTCCCCATGGATTAGGCTTATTTTTGATGTATTGTTTTATAGACAATCTCCCTTTGAAAGGCATGATTTGTTCGTCTATGCAAATATTTGTTTCTATATGCAGTTCTCTACATCTCTTTAGGACTAATTCAAAAACTGGTCGAACTTTCCACAGTTTGTCGTCGCTCTGTCTGGTTTCCAGATTGTCAACACAATGTATGTGCGTGCGAAGTTTGAAATAACGATTCAATGTCATTGTGTCCGAAAAAATATCAATTTTTAAAGATCTGTCCCAATACATTCGCAGTCTTGAAAATTTTAGACAGCCTGTTAGAATACTAAGGCCAAAAAATGATTTTATTTCTTGTAGATTACACGGTACAAATTTCTCATTTCCAGTTTGCAAAGCATACATATTCGTATATTGAACGAAATTTTCGAATATACTTTCGGGAAAATATCTCATAAAATATGTAACTGGATATTCCTCAGAACAGTTTTCATTAGAAATCTGTGTTATTTTATTAGGTAATTGTCGTGTTAGATATTGAACATTCTGTAACCAATTTACATTTTTTTTCAGAGTAATGAAGTTATGATAGTTACCATCGTTTTCGCCCTGTTCATCATCATCCTCCTTTTCTACCTCATTATCCTCTTCCTCGTCCTCCAATTCGTTTTGATTTTCTGAGACATCATCTATCATATGTCCAACTCTCTGTCTTACTTGTATTTTTTCTTCGCAGTCACTGTCGTCATCACTAACAAATCCTTCTATGTCGGACAGTTTTTCCAGCTCTTCCAGGAGTTCTTTCTCAGTTAAATACTTTTTTGGAGGCATTTTACTCTGAAACAAAAAATAACACTGAGTCATTTTGGCTACAATTGTGCCCATCGAATTTGAAGCACACTTCTATATTTGAAAAAAATCTAATTTCAATAAAATATATTCACAATTAGGAAGAAGTAACACTACTTTCAACATTGCACTAAAATATAAACGGCGATTGACTTTAATCAAACTAATATTTGAAGAAACAAGGACACTTACCTCTTATGAACAATGCAATTGCCGACATATTGCTTTTGACATTAATTTTCTTATAGTACAAAATCATCCATGCGCCATCTAGGTACAAAATGCAGAAGTATAGTATTTATAGAATATAGATTTCGATAAACTTGCCTAAGTTGCAGATTCCTGTAGAATTATATATGCATTCAAATTAATGGGTACAATTATACCCAGCATGACTGAAAGGGTTAAGAACGATTTCCAGACTAGATTTCAATAACATATAATTTTTGTATAACTAAAATTTTTGTAGTTTATTAGTATGTTATTAAATAATAAACATACTTTTAGATTCTAGCTTCTATTTTTGTATTTATTTCAATCTTATTTACCCTCATAATTTCAAGGGGTTATAATTTTTTAATAATTCCAGTCGTCAGAGACGAAAAGGCCACTGAAACTCTAAAAATTATACAAACGAACTGAATTTTACTGATAATGTTAATTTTATAACCCCAAAAAAGATGCAAACAAGTTTAGCACTTTTACCTCTCGGCTACCCCCTAAAACCCACCTCGATAGGGGAGGAAAAACGGAAAAAATCATTTTACCAAGAATTTGTGCGCAGTAGAAAAAATATTTTAAATAAAAAATACATCAGAGATAATTCTAAACGAATGTTTGTTAGGACTTTTTCGGTAGAATCAACCGTTCTCTTAGAAACAACGCTTGAATTGACCGGTGATTTTCAATGTCAGGTACGCACTCGAAATCAATTTTAAATTACATTTATATCAACTCAACTGTAAAAATTAGATATCTTTTGATCGGAGTGCTTTATCGACAAAAATAAAAATGCGTTTTAAAGGCGAAGAAAGCAACTTTTGTATGAATTTTCTAGATTTGGCCGAAAATTAAGTCAGTTTTTATAAAGGCATTTAAACTTTTATATTACAAACGATCTAAAATGTTTAAAACTGCCTTTTTCTTGTTACACAATTACGTTTATCGAAACGACACAACTTCAACTACAAATTTCACCTAATACCCTTTCCGTGGAAACATTTTCCGTGACGTGCGATTTTTTGTGATGTAGATTTTTAAATTTAGTGTCCTTTGGGCATATTTGAAATGCCTCATATGTATTGCCAAAACTGTTTGTTTTGAAGATTTGCTCTAATAATAAAAATTCCATAGTGACCGATCACTGAAAGTGATAAATGTTATTGACCTCATGAGAATCGTAAAGAATGGTAAAAATCGCCAAACTTTTATTTATTTAACACCTTTATATAAACAGACTTTATTTTCATAAATATACAAACAAAATAAATAAGAAAGCCGCACTTTTTTCGTACCTGATATTGAAAAACACCGGCCTCTTCAAGCGTTGTTTCTAAGAGAACGATTTATGCTACAGAAAAAGTTGTTATAAATATTTTTGTTCAAAATTATTTCAGTAACATTTTCTATTTAAAACTTTTTTTTCTACGGTGTACAGAGTCTTGGTAAATTGATTTTTTCCGTTTTAAGGGGGAAGCCTTGAGGTAAAAGTGATAAACTTTCTTGAATCTTTTTTGGGGTTTCAAAATTGACATTCTCAACATAATTCAGCTTATTTGTATGATTTTTATAGGTTAAATCTCTGACGACTGAACTATATAATGTCCTGTATTTAATATTAATTTAGGAGCAAGAGTGGGTTTGAGTATGCACTTTAATGTGCCCTAGGTACCCTGACGTTTTTTTATGTTTTTATCACCAGCCTGTTAGCAGACTAAAAACCCTTCAGGTAATTTGTTGTTAACAATTTAATTGTTTAAATAATTGTATCTCCAGTTATTACAGTTACAATATTACAGTTAATTAATTACAGTATCCTACATTACAGTTACAGTTAATTAAATTCATTTTAGCAAAATAAAAATTGTCCCTTTTGAAAAAATGAACAAAATAGCACTTAGTAGACTCTGATCCGATTGTTAAAACCGGAGTTATAACAAATTTTCAAGTATAACTTAGCTTCAAAGTTATAATACATTAAATATTAAAAATTTCACCAAAAAGCGAAAACATTGGCAATTTGGTTAATGGAAGTTATAGAACAATTTAAAACAAACATTTTAAGCTTTGGTAAGTATTTCTATGTTAATTTTTTGCCGGGATATTAAAAATTAACTAAGGCTCGCGAATTACGCGCGCCCGCATTTCATGCGAGCTGACCGCGCGGCTTAGCGTGCGTTATTCAAAGTTCCATATCTTGGTTAAAAATTAACATAGAAACATTTATCAAAGCTTAAAATGTTCATTTTGAGTTATTCTATAACTTCCATTAGCCAGATTTTCAAAGTTTACAGCTTAATTTTGTCTAAATCTCTTATAAACAAATTTTTTCGTAACTTTTTAGTGAACTTTTTATAGTTTAATTATTATAACTTTTTTATTAATAAAGTTAAAGTAATTTTGCAAAGGTTTTTTTTGAAGCTGAAATAATTAAATTTTGAAAGTTAATTGCACGTATGACAGCTAAGTTATTCTTGAAAAATCCCCATCGAATCCCTATTTTGCAATGAATTGTTTTTTACAAAATTTGTTATAACTACGGTTTTAACAATGGAATCATAGTCTACCAAATGCCATTTTGTTCATTTTTTAAATGGGAATATTTTAATTTTTTTAAAATTACATATCTTAAATAGTTCAGGAGATACAATCATTTTAATCAATTAAATTGTTAATATCAAATTGTCTGACAGGTTACCAGTCTAGTACCCTTGAAAAACCAAATCTACAAACCAAAACACATAAAAAACGTCAAGGTAGCAAGGGGACATAGAAGAGCATACTCAATCCACCTCCTGGCTCCTAGACTAGATTTACATATAAAAATTTTAAATTCATTTCGAATTAGTGTATATATCTCAATTTCTAATTTATTTCAGATTATGTCCGTCTTGACTCTAATAGTTAGGGCTATTATCTTCGACTACAGTCAGACTGGACCCGTTCTTTACGCATATGCTGCTCCCGTTGATCGCAAACATGCCGCTCCCGTTTATTACCAATATGCTGCTCCCGTTATCGGACATGGATAATGGATATGCTGCACATCATATATATATATATATATATATATATATATATATATATATATATATATATATATATATATATATATATATATATATATATATTGTCGATTAGTAAAAGCACCCCATAATATATAGTATCTTTTATTGTAAAATCATTTCACGTCATCACGATTCAATCAAAATGCCTCACTTTAATTTAAAAATTCCGTAACATCAACCTTAGAGTTCAAATTTCCGTAACACAGCTAATAATACGATACCCATACGGAACTGCTCCATCTTTCAGAGGCTTCAACATGTTATAATATTAAGATAAATGTAGTTGTAGTTATATTGAGAATTTTAGAATTATTTTGTTCAAATAACCAACAACTTTTTTGATTATTAGTAATATATATAAATTCTATAAAATAATTGTTTAAGTTTAATTCTAGACAAAATTGTAATTTTAATTAAATGGATTAGACAATCGTCCACCCCTGATATAAGAATACTTCAAACTTCAATTACAGTTTAGCATTTGGCAAAATTATTTACAGTGGTGCCGCCTTTTATAGTAAGCATTTTGTTTATATGTTTTGAATTCTTAAACAATTTGATTCACATATTTTAATAAACTGTATCTATTAATAGTTTCATAGGTGCAATTTTGTTAAACATTTCACAATGAACAGAATGATTCTAAATGGTAGTAATATAGACCTTGATTTATTTCTATGTGCTTGCAGAATCCTTGAAAACAAAGCGTAGGGCGACTATTGCAGTTTTTTTAATTTTTATTTTGCTAACTTTTTGTTAGTTATATGTACCTACTATATTTTTAGGTTTATTGGATCATTTTTTAATATTTCAAATATAATTATGTGGAATCCGTTAATCAAAAATTGTATTTTTTTATATATATGTAAGTATATTTGAATATTATGTGAGGATTTTCTTTACCTTCTTCTTCTTCTTCTTTTTCCTACTTTATAAATAGGCTTAATGTCTGTTTTACTTCGGTTTTTAGCCTCAATTGACGTTGTCTGACCATCTTTTCCTCGGTCGTCCCAATGATCTTCTTCCATTTGGCGATTTGTCTTTTGCTATTCGTACTATTCTATTCTCTGTCATTCTTTCGATGTGTTGATTCCATTTTACTTTTCTTCTTTTGGTCCACGCGTTTATTTCCTCTATACCACATCTCGCTCGTATTTCCTCACTTCTTACTCTGTCTCTTAGGGTTTGTTTTGTTATTTTTCGTAAGACTTTCATTTCTGTTGTTTCCAGTAGTCTTTGTGTTTTCATTGTATCTGCTCTTGTTTCCTTTGTGTACGTCATTATCGGTCTTATTGTTGATTTATATATTCTGGTTTTCGTTTCCGTTGTGAGGTATTTGTTTCTCCAGATTGTGTTGTTGAGACATCCTGCTGCTCTGTTTGCCATGTTCACTTGTTTTTGAACTTTTTCCTCCACTTTTCCGTAGCTTGACAGTTTTATTCCCAAGTATTCAGTTTTTATCACTTGTTCTATTATTTTGTTATTTACGACTAGTTTACATCGTCTCGGTTCCACTAATATCACTATCGCTTTAGTTTTCTCTGTTGAGATCTCCATGTTGTATATGAGCGCCGTATCTTCGAATACTTTAATTAATCTTTGTAGGTCATCTTCATTTTCGGCTGTTATTATGGCGTCGTCGGCGTAGCATATTATCCTTATTTCCTTTTCTCCCATTCTATATCCTCTTCTTTTTTAAACTTTTTTTATGATTTCATCCATTATCAGATTAAATATTAATGGGCTCAGCGAATCTCCTTGTCTAATGCCAGTTTCATATTTGATAGGTTGCGATAGTTTTCCTTTACACCTTACCATAGTTATGTTATCTTGGTTTATATTCTCAATGGTTTTTACTAAATCCAGTGATATTCTCTTTTCATATAATAAATGTATCGCGTCCCGAATTCTCACTCTATCAAACGCTTTCTTCAAATGTATCAGACACATATATGCTGGTTTGTTGTATTACAGCGACTTTTCTTTTATTTGTCTAATTACAAAAACTGCATCCGTGCATGATCTTTTTGTTCGAAATCCTTGCTGTTCCTCTTGCAGAGATATTCGTTCGTTTATTTTTGTCGCTATTATTCTTGTTGTCAATTTGAGTGTTGTATTTAATAGATTTATTGCTCGATAATTATTGGGGTCTTTCTTATCTCCTTTTTAAAGAACATCACTATGATCGCTCTCCTCCATTCATCTGGTATTCTGTTCTGTGGTGATTATTTTATTAATAAATTTACTTTTACAAATTTTCTATTACATTTTAAACACTTTTGATTAAAATTTTGTGAGAGCTCTGATAACTCCTGTGCGGCTCCAGACGACATCTTGACAATAAGTATATTTCAATAAAAATTAACTCGTATGGATTTAATTTTCAAATAAACTAATTTGTTTGTAAAATTTATTTTTCAAAAAGATACCATTTATAACTAAAATACATAAATATTTAATTTAACTATTATTTCGTAACCTTTTCTACTAATAATAATAAGAAAAAAGTTAAATTTTGTAAAATAAATATTTGTTTTGAATTGAAAAATTAACTCGGTTAAAAAACAATTCATAAATTAACTAATTAAATTTTTAAAACACATGCCACGTGTTACCACAAATTAAAAAAAAAACATTAATTTTGGTAGTTGATAGAACCGGAGACATTGCGACTTAGCATTGTGAATAGTAAAATCTAGAAATAAAAAGGAGCTCGGGTTCTAAGAGTCGAAGGACATTGTATTTTTTTAAATTCGTCTAAAAATGTCAACATTTCGAATAGAAAAATGAACTTCCTATAATATGTTGATGTATCTGAGATATTTTATGTTTAGAAGCTTAAAATCACAGTACTTTTATAAACCTATTTGACATTATTTAACATAAATTTGTAATTCATTAAATGATTAAGTTTGATAAAACAAGTATTTCTCCCTTTCTTTCTCAAAATTTCAAGAAGTGAAACTTCTTGAAATTTGTATAGCTGAACATATTATGTAATATTGTTCTTATTGGTCTAGACTTTGCGCTAAAGTCTAATATATATTATGTTTAATTTTTGTAAATTCTCAAAGATTTGGTATAAGGTTTTTCGACTTCATCATCATATATTTCTTGTTCGTGGCCTTAGCATAGACTTGTAATATTTATGTGGAATACTTCTGTAAATAAATATTATTCCATTTGAAATAGGTATGAAGTTGATCAGCTATTTATTTAATTCTGCAGTAACTAATACAGGGTGAGTCATAACTATTGGGACATAGACTAAGGACAGGTTATTTGGACCAAAATATGGCTATTGGGCCAAATATGGCTTAATAAAATGTTGCTGACAAAAAAGATACAGGGTGTTAAAGTTAATTTTTGTTTTTCGTTTTTTGCTAATAGTTTCCCTGTATATTTATAAATTGCTATCAAAATTGGCACAGAGGCATAATCTTAGACAAGAAATAGTATTTTATTTACAATTCCACTATCAAATACCAAACTAATAAACAAAGTTGTAAAGTAACAAAGTAATAAACAACAAACACACTTTAACTTAAAAGAACTCACAAAAACTCAAACTTAATGTTCTACATGGTCTCCTTCGATTTCTATGCATTTTCTAATTCTTTTTATAAAGGATTTTCGGACGTTAAAAAAAATATTATTCTGTCCCCTTATAAGATTAACTGCATTTTGAATCTATCTCCAAAGTTCGTCTCGTGTATTAATTTCATTGGCATAAACTAAGGACTTCATATGTCCCCAAAAATAAAAATCTAGCGGGTTGTACTCACGACTTCTTGGTGGCCATTGAAAATCACTGCCTCTGCCAATCCATCGTTGAGGAAATACGTCATTAAAATGATTTCTAACAGCTAATGAAAATGAGGTGGCGCTCCATCCTGCATAAACCACATTTTTCTTCTTACATCCAGTAACAGATCATCTAAAATATCACTAAGAGTATTTTCCAAAAAAAATAAATAAGAATATCCATTTAAATTCGGAGGAAGAACATAAGGCCCTAGTAGTTGGTCGCCTATAATGCCACACCAATATTCAATTTAAACTTATGCTGAAAATGTCTAGCTTTAATAGCATGCGGGTTTTCTTCTTCCCAATAATGACTATTTCGCCAATTAAAAACCCCTCGTCTGGTAAAAGTTGCTTCGTCGGTGAACATAATATTCTTAATAAAGTGTCTGAAATTGCGATGTTTATTCAGAATACGTTGGCAAAACTGTAACCGTCGTGGAAGATCTGTTGGAAGTAAATTTTGAACAGGAGTGAAGTAATAAGGATGGAGGTTCTCTTTTTTTAGAATTCTAACAATAGACGACTGACTTACTCCTGTTGCTGCTGATAGATGTCGTGAACTTATTTCAGGATTTTCATCTACTCGAACCAAAAGTTCATCTTCTTGATTAGGTGTGATTTGTTTCGGTCGACCACCCCGATTTTTAGTGTGAAATGACCCAGTTTCACCTAAACTACGATATAATCTTGCAAAAGTTTTGTGATTGGGTTGCCTTCTGTTTGCGTATAACATTCCATACCTTCTGGCTGCCGAGCGACCGCAAAAATTTTCTTGTGCGTATACGCAAATCATATCTCGCATTTCTTCATTAGTAAAATGATTGTGACGAGACATTTCAATCAAAAAAAGTAATGATTACTTTTAAAAAATGCAACATTACACTACACTGTCACATCAAAAATAATTTACTCTGAACAAATGACATTTACCAACAACAATTATCTGACAGCCCAAAGCATACTTTTCATAAATGAAATAATATTTGAAATCCTTTTTTAAGACTCTAAGCAGTTAGACTGCGTTTTTATCGAAACTTGTTGGAGATTCATTTTATGTAACAATAAAACACTGAAAACTTTGTTTTCAAAACTTCCACAAAATTTATTTTAAATTCTTATCACTACAGCTGTTTCGGCTGATTGCCTTTCTCAAGTGATCTGTTTTTGGCATGGGTTTACACTTTATAGTCTCTAATGAAATAGGTTGAGGAGAGGAGAATTGTTTGTCTTAAGCTGGTCATTCAGAATTATATCTGTGTTTTTTAATTTGTTGATTTCCATAGATTCTAACAAAGATAGCTTAAGGCCTTTATTTTGAATGTGTAGAATTTTAAATTCGTCATTAAAAGAATGATTATGATCTAGAAGGTGAAGTGCGTATGTAGAATCTGTTTTTCTATTATTGAAAGCCCTTTTATGTTCTGCTATTCGTTTATTAAAATTTCTACCTGTTTGACCAATGTAAGTTTTTGGGCAGTCGCCACATTTAAGTTTGTACACACCACTGTGTAAGTGTTTTTTATGTTGGCTCTTATTGTTTTTAATATATTTTCCTAGGTTGTTATTTGTTCTGAAAGCTGGTGTTATTCCTTTCTTTTTTAATTGTTTGGCTATTTTTGTTGATATTTTGCCTGTATATGTAATCGAGCAGAAGGTACTGGGTTTTTTCTCTGGTGGTGGAAATACTAAGTTCAGGGCTTTCTTGTGTAGTTTTTGATTTAACATTTTATTAATTGTTTGTTCGTTGTATCCATTGTTTACTGCTATTTGCTTAATGATATTTAATTCTGTCTCAAAATTGTATTTTGACATAGGAATTGCTGTTAATCTATGTAACATACTATGATAGGCTGCTAGTTTATGTTGTGTGGGATGGGATGATTAATTGTGAATGGTCGTGTCAGTATGGGTAGGTTTATGAAATATGGAGAAGTCATGTTTGTTTTTAAGTCTGGTAATTTTTAAATCTAAAAAATTTATGGATTGATTTTGTTCTGTTTCTATTGTAAATTCAATATGAATATGAAGAGAATTAACATACGATAAAAATTGGTCGAGTTGCCTGTTAGTTCCTGTGAAACATACCAGTACGTCGTCTACGTATCTCCACCAATATAAAAACTGTTTGAATATGGGATGTTTTGAAATCTTTGTCTATAGATGATCCATAAAAATATCTGATAGCAATGGGCTTAGAGGATTGCCCATTATAAGTCCTGCACTGTTATTTGTATATAATTCATTATTAAATTCAAAGTAGTCTTGTTTCAGATGTAATGATTGGATTTGTACTATTTTGGTCTAAAAGGATTTTTTACTAAAATAAAAGTTTCTGTAGGAGGAATACTAGGAAAAAGATTTTTTACGTCAAACGAAATTAATCTGGAGTTGTTAGGTAACTGAAAATGTTGTATTTTATTAACTAGTTCTATTGTATTTTTTATGGTAAATTTAGGTGAAAATTTAGTGTATTCTAAAATAATCTCTAACAGTTTTTTTGAAAGTTTATATGACGGAGCTGTATAAAAAGACACTACAGGTCTTATTGGGTGATCCGGTTTGTGTAGTTTAATGAAAGAGTATAATTTAGGAGGCTGTGGGTTCATGATACTAAGATATTTCTGTTCTATTGGATTTACTATTGATTTTGAATTTTCTAAAGCTAGCTTAATTTGTTTTTTATGTGTTATATTTTTGTGTTGGATCTTTGTGTAACTTTTCAATGTTTTGATTATTTAAAAATTCTATAGTTTTGTTATTATATTCTATTTTATCTATAGCAATAGTAGTGTTACCTTTGTCTGCTTTTGTAAACACTATGTTGTTTTCTATTGATTTATTTTTAATTGAAATGGCTGTTTTATTCTCTTTGTAACAGGAATTTTTGGTTTCACTACACACATCTGTAATAGATTTTGCAATTATACTCTTTTCGATATTGTTAGCAGTTTTGTTTAATGCTACTTCACATTCTACACCTAAATATTCTAAAGTTTTCTGATTATTATGTTGGGGCAAGTTGTGTTTAAATCCTTTCTCTAAAAGTTGTATCTCGCTATTACTAATATAAGAAATAGTATAAATTAGAACTAGTATAAATTACTAAAAAGTTTCATCAGAAAAAGTTTAGACTCAATTTGATCATTAGGAATGATCCACGTGGCGCCCTCTATGACAAAACGTAAAATTGTAAATAAAATACTATTTCTTGTCTAAGATTATGCCTCTGTGCCAATTTTGATAGCAATTTATAAATATACGGGGAAACTATTAGCAAAAATCGAAAAACAAAAATTAACTTTAACACCCTGTATCTTTTTTCTCAGCAACATTTTATTAAGGCATATTTGGCCCAATAGCCATATTTTGATCCAAATAACCTGTCCTTAGTCTATGTCCCAATAGTTATGACTCACCCTGTATATTATGTACTGAATTTTTGTGGTGTATGTTCTCTGCACTGTTATTAAAGTAATAAGTAGGTATAATACGCTGTCGTTTTTTGTACAAATTTCTGATTCTGGCCATCTCATTTCACTGATTTCTGAAATATCTATTGTTATTTTTTCATTTATTTTATCGAATTGTCTCGAAAGTTTTTTTGCTGCGAACAGACTTTTAACACTCCAAGTGAAGATTTTCAAATTAGGTTTTTTTTATTTCATGGTTCTCTTCACAAGTGTTTCTCCTTTCTTCTCTCCTACATAATAACTAATCACAAATCATTTAGCAACTGTAATCTCATTTAGTTAAAGCTTTTATATAGGAGACTGTAAATTTGTAGTGAAATAAACTAAAGAAACTAATCTGAAGGTAAGTGAAATAGTTTTATTAATAATTTTTTCAATTACTGGCAATATTAGAAGTATAAAATTATACTAATCAATATAAAATAAACAAATATTATACAAGCTTTTGAAAATTTTTTACAATTTTCTAAAAATCTGCCTTATATCATTATTTTATATCTATTTTTAATAAATTAACAGTTTAAATAAAGTCATTAAAAACCATTTATTTTAGTTTGCTTTTAACACTACTAGAAACACTTCAAAGTTGTGAGTGATAGTTGGGTTGGGTAGGGCGCCTAACAATATTTCATAACTTGTCCGTGATAATTTATTTGTTATTGTCGTTTCAGCAATTCAATACACTGTATACAAAGCATAACCATTTTAATTTAATTTAGTTACTTTTGTTGCATTGTATCAGCAATATGAAAAAAAACCTTGACTGATATTATATACTCCTAAATTTTTTATTTAATTAAATTTTTTTTTATTTATTGTTAAATAGGAAGATTAATGAGAATAATCGGGACTATTTTCGGTCCTGCGGTAAACAGGAAATGGTATAGTCGTACTATTTTGTTTACTTTTCTATCTATCTAATCTATCTAATTAGCCTTCTTCGGTCCATCTTTGGACATAGGCCTCCCCTATCCTTTTCCATTCTTCTCTGTCTGTCACTATAGTCATCCACCTAGAGCCCACGTGCTTCTTGATATCATCTGCCCATCTCATTTGGGCCCTTCCTCTGCTTCGTTTATATTCCCACGGTCTCCAACTTATAAGAATTTTGTTCCATCGGTCTTCTTTTTGTCTTATATTGTGTCCTGCAAATCTCCATTTCAATTTTGCAACTTCTTGTCTAACATCTCTCACTTTTGTTTTCTCTCTTATCCGCTCGTTTCTCTTTTTATCCATAAATCTTGTGTGCAACATTTGTCTTTCCATTGTTTTTTGGGTTTTTATGATTTTGTCCATGTTTGCTTTTGTAAATGTCTACGTTTTCATCTGTATTTGTTATGATTTTGATCTTGCTGTAATTCATATTAAGGCCTATCTTTCCAGCTTCTACGTCCAGTTCTTTCATCATTTCAAATAGTTCTTCTTTTTTATCGGTTATCAATGCGATGTCATCAGCGTACCTTAGATGGTTTAAGCGTTCTCCACAAATTTTTATACCTTTTTCTTCCCATTCTAATCTTTTAAAAATATCTTCTAGAGCCTGATTGAAAAGTTTTGGTGATATTGTGTCACCCTGTCTCACGCCTCTATTTATTTGTAATAATTTTGTTCCTTCATATACTTTAATTGTTGTTTTGGCTTCCTTATATATATATATATATATATATATATATATATATATATATATATATATATATTGGATATCAGTTCCGTATATCTGTGGTCAATTCTGCTGTTAATCAAAGAACTTTTTACTGTCCAATGTTCGACACTGTCGAAAGCCTTTTCGAAATCTATGAACGCTATGTATATAGGAATGTGATATTCATTTGCTCGTTCTATAAGTATTTTCATACTTAGTAAATGGTTACTTGTGCTGAATCCCTTTCTAAAACCAGCTTGTTCTTTCAACTGGTATAAGTCGAATTTTGTCGTCAATCTAGATCGTTTACTGTTAGTTAATATATTGTTATTATTTCTGTCGAATTACCAGACTCTTCGACTGTTGAAACATTCTTCATATTTTTGTCTGCGTCGAGATTTTAAAACCAGCTCTTTGTATTGATCATGGACCCCTAACGGATTTTAGAAAAAGAAAAAAAGTATTAAATGTTCCCTTATGGAGTATTACAAATTAATCAATCACGTAAATGGGTAAAAAAAATATTTTTCGAGAAAGCTGCTGTACAGTAAGTTGATGATAATAATACAGAATGTTGTATTTTTATTATTATTCAAACACAAATTTCAAGTCTCAAGCTTAAAACAAGTAACCCCTAATACTAGGCTGTTGAATAAGTCTTGCGGTTCGATAAGAAAAACAGAACTTAATGGTTTAAAATACACTTTATTTTTTAAGTATAATCTCCCTGAACATCACTAAACTTGTTTCAACGAAATTCCAATTTACAGGTTCCATCTCTGAAGTAAAAATCAGCAAGGGCTGCAAAATACTCTTCCATAGTAAAGTTGTTATGACCCTATAAAAAAATGCTTTCCTCGCAGAATTTTTTTAGGTACTAAAACAGATAAAAGTTGCTAGGGATCAAATCTGATGAATATATCAGATGCTTAAACAATTCAAACTTTACCCATTCATGCTTAGCGTTGCTTTTTCGCAACACTCTTAGCGCATTTCTACAATGACGTCTACATTTTCTCCTGATAAACTAATTCGGTGAGTAGTTACAGTTTCTACTTTCAAAAAGATGTATTTACTACAGGGCACTATTTACAGCATGAAAAACTTCCGTTTGCTAGCAGGTTATAGTCAAAGTGTCGAATTTCTTCGTATTTAATCAGGCATTTGATCGGATAAATTGATATAATACTCGAATTGCCTCTGTGTTTATTAGTAATTTGAGTAATCTATTGAAATATTAGATATACTCTTTAGTTCTACCAGGGTAAGCAAAAAAAAATATTTTTTAAAGTTCTGTAATTGCAGTTTGAACTTTAGTGTTGCATTTTCGCATCACTGAGCTCAAACAATAATACTGCATCCATTTGTTACAATACTGACCTGAAAAATGAGTGTGATTTCAAATAAAAATTTATGAACGTATTATTGACGGTTTTTTTCCGTCGAACCACAAATTATAACTTACGAAGATAGTGGCCATAAAGATATTGGAGAAACTATTGATAATTTTAATCATAATCAGTTGAGTTCAAAAGCTGAAGCTGTTTTGGATCAAGCGAAAAGTAAAATAAGAATCGATGATAATAAGGTAGATTCAATTATAGAATTTGTCGTGAACGAACTTCCTTCTTATACTGCGCCAGGTAATTTTCCAGTTTAAGATAAGCCTTTTGATTCTAATATTCAACAATATAAAACTGAAAAGATGAACCTACTACAATTCCTACTAGAATACTACCGACTAAAATAAGTCTGATCTTCTCGCTAATAACAATTTATCATATTCAATAAGAAATATCAGCAATGAATATAAATTACATTTTCTTTCTTTTTAATCTCACCTGTTAACAACTTTGCAGATGTTTAAGTTTTTATTTAACGAAGATTTACTTACGCATATAGTAAGGGAAACGGTTCGCTATGCTTCTTAGTCAGGATCTCAACTAAAATTTGGTATTCATGAGCTAAAAGCCTTCATAGGAATATTGTTGGTGAGCGGATTCAAGCGCAAATCCAAGTTCACGACTGTATTGGGAAGAATCAGATGGTGATATTCAAAAGAATGCGCTGTATATATTATATTCGAAAACATTTTAAGATTTCTTCACTTCAATGATAATTTAGCTATTGATCCAACAGATCAAACCTAAGAGATATCTCCATATCTCATATTCTCCAAATGTTGACAAAATATATTGCCCAATTCACCGTTTGGGAAACAGAATCAAACATAGACGAAGCAACGATTCTATATTATGCATGAAACGGAATGAAGCAGCACATAAAGGAAAACCAATCCACATTGGATACAAGTCTTGGTGTTTTAATATAAGATCTGATTATTTGATTAATTTTTAGGAGTATCATGAAACCAACGGACAACAAAATGATTATAAAAAATTACTAGCGGATCAACTCGACATCGAGTTTTGATGTAAATTTTGCTGATATTTAAGAGGGACTGAGTCTAACGATCCACCATTTCCGTCGCCTGGTGTAAATGTTCCAAAAATCCTAAAAATAAACTGTATCGACGCCAATTTTTTTAAATTGAAAATCGATACAGTAGTTTTTTAAGATTTTCAGGAAGATTTACATTAGGAAACGGAAACAATATGATTATTAGACTCCGCCCCCCTTAAATAAAAAACGGAAGTAAAACCGAAGGTAACTTTTTTTTTGCATATTTTAGATTGTAAAATGCTACGTTTAAGAAAAATAAGTCGGTTTGAGAACTCTAACTAACTAACTAACTAAATTTATATTTAATTATTATTTAAATTTAAAAAATACAGAAAACAGTATGATGCTCTGCGCTAGTCTACACTACCGCCTACTGTTTCACTTTTTTGAGAATACGCCACAATTTTACTTTATAATAAGTTTATTTTTTATTTATTTATTTAAAATAAACCTAATTTAAAGTAAATTGTGGCTTATTCCCAACAAAATTAATAATATATTTCTAACTAATAAATTAAAAACAAAGTAATGCTTACCTCATTATTTAATTCTTCAAACATTAAACTCAAAACGTAGTCTAAATCTCTAAATATCAATCACAACACCTCACACACGCTGCATTTGTTGGAAACAGAATACTTTCTAACTAAACATAAAAATAAAAAAATACCAACTCATCAGATAGTGTAAAACAGACCCCATAAATGAAAATCTGAGACAGGAGGATCCCGAATTTTGAGTGGTAATTATCGTTATTCCTTAAGTGGAAACACTTGTTGGTGCATTCCAGCATTCGAGAATTGACGCGTTGTTGCATTGTGTATAATATTGAATTTCTATACTTTACTATAGGAAAAATTCATTTTATGGCCGCCATTTTTAAACCGGTTCGAATTTTTTAAATTTTAAACCTTAGGGGGAATCTACTCAACAATCTGTTTAAATATTCGAAAACATTTTTCTCATATCTATCACCGTTTAGGAGAAGTATTGCGCACAAGAAAAGGACTTAGCCTTTTAGTATATAAGATTTGTCAAGGGTCAAGGGTTATTTGACCTGGTCTAGACCGAGAGCACTTGAGGGACTACATCACCAACGCGAGTCGCTCTGAAGAAAATAAAATACCCCGCTTTGTATTCACGTCCCTTGGACAACCTCGAGATTGGCATCCAGTGGCATGTTGTAAGGACAATGAGCTTTGGCATGCGTTATTGCGATGCTATATCCTTCCTCCCAGAGGCGCTCGTCTAACTTGCTACCTAGATGACTCGATTGCCTCTTTTCCTCGGCTCAGATCGTTCTATTCAGATTCTTCTTCCGACCTCTGTACTTTCTCTCTCTCTCTCTTTCTCTCTCTCTCTCTCTCTCTCTCTCTCTCTCTCTCTCTCTCTCTCTCTCTCTCTCCCTCTTGTAAAGTTATAAACGTCATATCTTTATTAATTTATATTTAAATATTTATTTTATTTTAAATTCTTTATTAATTTATTAATTCCTTAACCTTCAGTTTATTTTCTGCTATTTTTCTTCAAAAAATAGTTGGCGCCTTCTCTCTTTCTATCCGGTAGAATAAGTATTCGGTCTATCTTTTTCTGTCCGGTAGACGAAGTATTTTGTTCTATGTTGACAGAAGAGCTAATTCCATCATAGGCATACGTTCTATGACATCTGTGCTATACTTTGTTGTAGTCACTCCCTACTTTCTGTCAATCAGCTTTCAAACGTGGTGGGATATATTTTTATGTCTATAATTAAAATTTATACAAGAAGGTAAAAATTTTTATAAGGTTGATTTTATCACAGAATAATAAACAATCAGAATGCCCACTCCGCTTGAAAAAATAAGTACACGCATCCTGTTCGCGCAGACGGAATCAGCCATGTTTTAGTCGGAACCCCCGGTTCGTAGACTTACTACGGTTGCCTCTTCCGACTAACCAATGAACATTAAGCCCGAAACTGCACTCTCGTGACGCAATTCTTCCCCTGCAATCAATCAACACTGCAATCGACCTGCCCTCTACATTCAGTTTCAATCACGAATAAATGGGTTTTGTATTCTGTACCCCAGTCGAAGAGGCAACCGTAGTAAGTCTACGAACCGTGGTCGGAACCAGTGCTGTTCAGTGACATTTTATCTTGTGTGCATAGAAAAATTAACCAGGTTTAATTTATTTACGGCAACTATAGACATAATATGCACTATTTTATTGATACTTTTAGTTGAAGAATAGATTAAATTATTTCAAATGTACTAAATTATTAATCTCTAAAAATTTAAATTACAGTTCTGTGCTTGTCACAAATTTCTCAATTCGAGAGTATATTTCCATTTAAAATATGGCTATCACGTGTTGACAAACTTCAAAGGCAGCATCTTAGAGTGGGCATTCTGATTATTATTTATTCTGTGATTTTATGGTCTGCAGAAATATCTTGGGTTTATTGGATAATTTCTGGAATATTCTATAGAATGTTTTATGGAATAGTTTGAATGATTTATGAAATAATGTAGAACTGAATAACTGCAGCTGTCTGTAAGACCTACTCACATGTTCTGGAGGCGGCAACAGGACCTACTCCCATAATCTGGAGGCAACATCTTAACAGGAGCAAACAACCAAATATATGCCATAAGTATCAGTTCTCAATTTATTTATTGTAAAGCTTTAGGCAGGGTTGTTTGGCAAATTAAATAATATTTTGTTTTATGTGGAATAAATATGATAAGTTAATTTGTTGTTTTATTTGTTACCAACTAAATTTTCATTGTTTAATTCATAGTTTAAGACAAGACGGATTCACACTTGAGAGACTGAGCTAGGCGAAGCATAGACGATAAGCTCCTATAATTGATTGAGGTATTATTTTATAATAGTATTTCAATTCTCTTTGGTAGTCTTATCGTTACACTATTACTCACGACTTCTCTCTCGTCGACTCTTCGCCCTCGTTGCTTGAGCTATGGCTACCACTGGGATGACCATGCAATCAAATTGCTTGTGCAGAATGTCTAATCTAGGTTAACAGGTTAACTGTAATACTGATGTATTTAAGTAACAGGAAGAACACAGTCTTTATTAATAAACCAGTTGTTGATAAACACAACTAAGACTTCCCAGAAAACTAAAAAAAAATGAAAATTAAATCTAAGACCGATATAATTATTAAATTATCATGTGTCTTTTGACAGATATCTTATAGTTGTCTAACAAATTAAAGTAAACTTTACTTTACTTTATCGTGTCCGGACATGTCATTCATAAAATTTCGGCCCAGTATCGGGCTACGTCGGTTCCATCTTTGTTGGCGAGCCACAAATCTTCGAGGGTACATCGATGAGGACAGTTTCTGCATGTAAGAAGATGTTCCATATTCTGTGTTTCTCCACAGTCACAGTTCACATCATCTTGGTCGATTTTTCCCCATTTTGCCATGTTTGATTTTACTGGAGCGACCCCCGTTCTTATCTGATTCATAGTTTTCCACGTTTTAAAGTCTAGGGACTGGCCGGTCCATTGAACCTGGGGAAGAGGAAAATACTCAGGCGGTTCATCTTGCACTGTTCCAAGGAAGCTTTTCCTAGATTTTAGTCGCTTTCGTGGTGTTCGAGCTTTGTATAGGGCATGCCGCTCGTCCGCGATCTGTTTAATTTTCTCTATGTGCTCTGCAACGCCTCTGCGTGTTGAGGGTTCTGCAAAACCCGCTGCTTTATATAGATTTGAGAGTGGCGTCGGTTTCATGCACCCCGTTACTATCCTGCATGTCTCATTTAGCGCAGTATCAACTTGGTTGGTGTGGGCAGATCTTCCCCAAACGGGGCACGCATATTCAGCAGTTGAGAAACACAGTGCCTGTGCCGTTGTTCTTAAAACGCCAGGACGTGCGCCCCATTTACTTCCCGTTAGCTTTCTGAGTATGCTGTTCCTAGCTGTTACTTTCCCTTTCGTTTTTATGCAATGTTGTCTGTAGGTGAGGGACCGGTCCAGAGTTACTCCAAGATATATAGGTTGGCTTGTGTGTTCTAATGTATTACCATTCCACACAATTTGGAGTTTTCGCTTGGCTTCTTTTGCGCGAAGGTGGAAAGCGCAGACTTGGGTTTTAGAGGGATTGGGTCTCAGGGAATTCTGCAGGTAGTACGCTGTCATTGTTTTTGATGCAGTTTCGAGTTTCTTCTCCACTTCTTCAAAAGTATTTCCTTGAGCACATATTGCAAAATCGTCAGCATAGAGGAAGTGCTTGGTTTCGGTCGGCGTAGGTTGGTCGTTTGTATATATATTGAAGAGCATCGGTGCTAAAACACTTCCCTGTGGAAGGCCATTTTTTTGAACTCTCCACCTACTTACTTTACCCTCCAGCATAACGAAAAAACGTCTGTTTTGCAGTAAGGAATATACGACCTTACCCAGATGGTGGTCATTTAGAGTGTCGTATAATTTGTGGAGCAATGTTTTGTGCCTTACTGTGTCATAGGCTGCTGTCAAATCTACGAAAGCAGCCCCTGTTATAAGTTTCTCTTCAAATCCCTCTTCAATGTGTTCTGTTAGTGCGAGGACTTGGCCGGTGCAAGATTTGCCGGGTCTGAATCCTCCTTGTTGTGGGATGAGGTGCTTGTCGACATTTTTTTCTATTCTGGCGAGTATGAGTCTCTCGTATAGTTTAAAAAAGTGACACAACAGCGAGATAGGTCTGTAGCTACTGGGGTTTTCTGGGTCCTTTCCTGGTTTTAGCAAGGCTATTACTTTAGATTTCCTCCATGATTTTGGAATTTCGCAGGTTTTGCAGCACGTGTTATAAAATTGCAAGATCCAGTTTTTGCTCCTTGGCCTAAATGTTTTATTTGTTCACTGCATATATCATCCACACCTGCAGCTTTCCCGTTTTTTAACCTGTTCATACCGTCGTGGAGTTCTTTTAGTGTAAAAGGAGTACCTAGGTGGTTTGTCTCCGAGTCCAATCTTCTTCTAGTGTTTGGGCTCTTATATCGGTTCGTAGTTCTTCCATTCATAAGGAGTTGAGCAGCGACTTGGTTTGCTGTAACCTTGCAAGGTGGTTTATGTTCTTTTGGATCACCGCTAAGTTTTTTTACAAGGTTCCATGCTATTTTGCTACTATGTGTCATGTCCATTTTTTCCAGGGTCTCAATCCACTTTTCCTGTCTGGCTTGACTTAGCTGTTGGAGTAGTACTGCTCCGCAGTCAACCGTTTCTTGGCTAAAAGGGTCAGTGGAATAGAGGGTTTCGTATGTTCTTATTAGTTCTTTGGACTCGCTGAACATCCCGGGAACATATTGTCTACATCCTCTGGGGATAGCTTTTCTAGACACATTTTTGAGTACCTCTACAAATTTTTCATAGTTCTTTACTTTTGGTTCAAGACTTAACAGCTCAGAATCTAGCATGTCTGCATACTTTTGCCAGTTTGCCTTTTTGAAGTTAAATCTCCTTCTGAATGGAATAGTTTGTGGTCTGACAATTGGAAAGATATTTATACCAATAGGTCTATGCTGAGTTTTTGGTATGGGGCCATATACTACTTTGGTACATCGGTCTTCGAGGTTGTTACTTGAAAAACAGATATCCGGGTTATATCCTCTTTTCCAGACTTTACTCTGAAAAGATGGTGGAAGCTTAGGATCATGGATTAACGTGAGGCCACTCGTTTCGGCCCATGCTTCTACTGCGTCTCCATTTGCGTCCGAATTTGCATAGCCCCAGAGTAAACTGTGACTGTTAAAGTCTCCCAGTATAAGCTGATTGGGTTGTGATTGAAAGTTAGTTGGGGGTGAAAATATAAAAGGCTGGTTTGGTGGCTTGTATACCGACGTTATTGTGCATTTTCCTATCTCAGTGGTTATTATCTCTATACCGCGTACATTTGTTGTTCCCACAGATGAGACTATGGTTTGAGTTCTCACAAATACCGCGCTTCCATGCTTATTGTGTGGTATCTCCGCAATCAGTTTCATACCGGAGACTTTCGGTCTCGCTGCAGTTAGGTCTCTGTGTGTTTCCTGGATGCACAATACCTCACATTTCGTGTTCTTACAGAATTCTGATAAGATGTCTTGTTTGGCTGTAGTGATGCCCTCGATATTTATGCTCGCTACTGTCAGTGTTGGTTCTGAGAAGAACCGTTGTGGCTTGATGTTTGCCATCTAATTTGGTATGGTCCGGTGTTGGAAGGATTAGCCGTCTACTAGTAGACGTTTCCAGGGGACGCCGTCAATAGTGCTTACTTTATAGTTGATGTGGCACTACCGATCTCGTGGAGGCTCCTTCCTTGTCCCCCGTAAAAATTTAAAGTTAAATTTTATTCTTATAAGAGAGTACCTAATACAGAACTTTAAAAAACAGAAAACTTTGGAAAAAACTTATTTTTTCATTAGGCTAAACAATCTGAAATGTTGTTCTGAAGCTATTTTCTTGTGGCATGTTAAAGTAATTACTATTTAAATGGGAATAAGCCACAATTAAAGGTTAAAGTACGTTTATTGACGTTTCAATTTCTACTTCGGAAATCGTTCTCAAAATACAAACAATTTTTGGAACAGAAGTCCCTAATTGAAATAAAATATTTCTACATTCGAACTGTCCAACGGGAGTTTGCCAACTAACCTAAGGATGTCGGTAGTAAGATATCTTATTTGACTCCCATTGCGATTAACAATTTTTGGGGTGATTCTTAGCCTGGCATATGAGTCAAAGTAAAATAATTAAAAATATCGGAAAAATGTGTCCTACGTTTATCTAAAATCTACGTGGTGCTGGGTTTTTTTTTTAAAATGTGGTCGCAGTTTCTGATAATATCTTTGTTTCGTTTTCGTCCGGCAACCCTGTATACTGGGTATTGAAAAAACTATTTTTATTTTGCTAATATTTACTGTGGTATTTCGTAATAGTTAGATTGAAATATATTCTCATTGGTTTTAAAATGGTTAGTGGTTATTAGAGTCTTCCTTTCATTCTGTTTGTTTTTTAACCAAAAAGTAGGTAACCCATAGAATAGGCTAATGTGATAATTAAATATTTTTCCAAATATATGTGTAATACAAGCATAGAAATTGGCAGAAATATTTGCCAATTTTGTATAATATACAAGGAATATTATTGCTAAAAAATACAATTAAAATATGTTAATCGTGTTATTTTAGTTATGCATTCCTATTATTTTCTTACAAAATGTCGTTCGCCTAATTAGAGTGAAAGTAAAAAATAGTCCAACAAAACATATCGAGTGTAAAAAAGTAATCGTTCGATACATTGTCAGATATTGTTTCATAATTTGACCGTGATTAGGTCTATTGCATTGTCATTAAGGTAGGTTATTGAATTATATATAAAGCTTAATAACTTTTGTGCACTTCAGTTTCTGATATTGCTTTCGATCAGTAATAAGTATGTACTCCAAAGTAAGTACCACTAATATAATAGGTACTCCCTAGGTTTTTTCAATCTTTGATTTAAGAATATTTACTGTCAATAAAATATATTATATTAGGTCGTATAAGTTTCCTAATATATTTCTACTGCTTAGTCCTTTTCTTTTTCTTTTGATCTTAGAACTCTTTTAGATTTTTGATTACCTTGGTGTTTATTTCCATTAAACACGTTCTGTACGACTCTTCACTATTACGGCCATCGCTATTCAGAAAACATCTAAATATCTCATTCTCAGTCTTTTTAGCTTGCGTCTGTCTGTCGGATTTCCATTTTTGTTTTGTCTGCAATTTTATGAAGATATCTCAGTGATGTCAGCCTCTGATATTTGTATGTATATATGTAGATACGTATGTATCGGCCATGACTGTAGACCCATGACTTGATGTTCAAACACTTACGATGAGGTCCTTGGAGTTCCAAAAAAAAGGCTTTACTTTTTCTCTACAGTGTCTAATTTACTCAACGCAGTATTTGATCTCTGAATTCCAAACTTTCTTTTTCGTTTTCAAAGTAAGGCTTAGTAAGTATAATTGTCTTAATATTTTCGTGGTATCTAGAATCATCTGCCATTATTTATGCTTGTCTTTTGCGTTTTTTTTTCCAGTTTGTGATAAGCAGTTTCTTTAAAATTTCCAGCATCTCAGTTTAGTACCTTTTTCTTGGTCAGACTGTTTTTTGCATTCCTCTTATGACGCTGGTTATAAATTTTTGGGTAACATTTATTTATGTAGAGCTCAATCTTATTAATTTATTTACGCTTAGTATGGTAGGTTTTCTATACAGCTCTTTTAGCTCATTGTTTGTGCTTTTCATACAAAGAACATTTTACAGTTTACCTCTAAATACCTTACTTAATACTTTGCTTTTTTAATTTTCAGCTAGTCTTGTTTTTTATTTTTTTAATATCCATCCTCTTGAGAACTGCGTGATTATTGATTTCAACATCATTGTATTGTCCTTAGTCTGGCGCACATTAAACAGTTTTGCTTTTAGGATCGTATTCTTCGTGAATATCTTCAACAATTTTTTTTTAATTTCTTCACTGTCGTTTTTTTCTAAATTTAAATTTCAAAATTTAAATTTAAATTTTTCTAAGGTGTTTAAACCTACTTGCCTCTTCGAATTTCTATATTTTGATTTTTGAGGTTGTTAATTACTACTTATTATTTTCTGTCTCTGAAAACTAGAAACTGGCTGTCTCTATATGACCTTCTCTTCCTTTTCTTTTTCAACTATTTAATGTATATATATTCCCTTTTTATTTTTCTTTAAGGTTTTTTTATTGTTTTCTTTTTGACTCTTCTTGGCTTCCTATTAATATTGAGATATACTCAAGGAACTCAAGGAATTGTTGAATTTTACCAGCCCTGTTTAAACATGCTTAGAAATTTCATAGAAATAAAATGAACTGAGAATAATAATATGTCACAATGGATTGACTGGACTTATCATGTCATAGACTATAATATTTTTGGATTACTTTTAATTTTTTTACATGATTTTCTGTAGTATGAAGAGTAAATTTGACCATCTTTATTATTTTTTCCATATATCTCCAAATCTGACGTCTTTTGGGGCATTGTATAAATCCTTTATTTTTACTTAGTCAAATGACTGCTTGAAGACGATACATAGACCCATCGTCGATTTTCCATATTGATGACGTACAAAGTTTATTTTCTGTAACTTAAAAAGTTGCTGTATCGTTCTTCTTCTGCACCTGACCTAGTTTTTATTTAGTTTCCCAAAAAAATTGCTTGATGCATATTGGCAATATGACATATCGCAGTCTTAGTTAATACTTCTAGCATTTTTTCTTCCTTCTAGATCCTCTCCATTAATTTATTAATTTCATTATTTGCCTTCCTACACCCTTTCACTTCTTAGCGTATAATTGTAATAAACTGTTAAGATTTTCTTTGATTTTTTTACATTTTTTCTATCATTTATGATTAAGGGATTTGTTTTTTTAGAGGTCTAAATTTGTTTTGTATGGCTTGTAAGGTCTTCATTTTCTCTGATTTTAAGTAGATCATAAAGTATCATGCTTATCATTAATTTAATTTATTTTATTATTTTTAAAATACAGCTTTAAATTTTCCCTCAAATAATTCAGTTAATAATCTATAACACTTTTCCATTTTTGAGCCATTTTGACATTAAAAATTTTAGCTTGCTGTCTCCATTGGCTGCAATACTGTGCCAGATAGATGGCTGTATTTGGTGATTTTCCCACCAAATTTGGTCTGTCCATGATTTTAAAGATCTGTCACTTGGCCTTCAGCATTCTACTACCTCTACTACCAATAGTTTCATAGTTCCCAATCTTCTGGCTATGTAGCCTTAGTAATTTAGGTATGATCGGATTACTTTTTAAAAGTCTGTCTTTTTTATTAAGCTCTTCCAGAATTCACAGGCTGGTTCTGTGTTCCTTCCAGGACACGTATAGAATTCTGCTGTAGACCTACATTTCGAAGGCTTCAATCTTAGTTCTATCAATTTTTTGAAAGTCAATGTTTTAGCTACGTTATTAAAATAATTGCATTGACTAAACTAAGCTTAGTAATTCTTGTTATTGTTGGATATTTACATTATTTTAATTTATGTAGCCGTTGCGGTTTGGACCACTGCTAGTCTTTGCTTGATTTCTGAGGAGGCGTGGCGATTGTTGATTATCAGGAAGCCCAAGTGTACAAATCTATGTACTACTTGAAATTCGGCATTGCTGTATCTGCTATAGATTATTTTTTACCTAGTCTATGAACATAATTTTTGTTTTTTCTGTATTGATATCAACTCCGACTTATTTGCTTATCCAGCTTAGCCTTCGGCGATGGTAGTCATTTGGGCTTCATTCGCTACGAGTATGTGTGTAATATGCAAATCGTAGGGTACTGATTTTTCTGCCATCTATAGTTATTTCTCCATCCGATTTGTCTAGTATTTTCTTTATTATAAATTCAGGATATATGTTCTATAATAACGACGATAGTATGCCGCCCTAATCCGTCGAAGCGGGCTCACCTGGTTCACGCATGGATCCAGAAAAGACGAGCGGGAAAATGCCAAAGTATATGGGAGCGGAATAGATCTTGAATCTAGCCGGGCTCTCGGCTCCCATGCATAAGTCTTTCAGGCCGAGATCTTTGCGATCTTGATAAGTGCTTAGGAGATAATAGATAGGGCTTGCTCAGGCAGGACTATCTTTATCTGCTCTGACAATCAAGCAGCGCTTAAAGCTTTGACGATGGGACCCGAATGTGTGATTGGAGTGCCATTCAGTACCGGTTGGGATAGTCCCAACGAGCTATTGCTGCAGAAGTTCCAGGACTTCTGGTCCAATTGTAAAAATATGAGACAGGCTAGGCTCTACATAGTGGGGTCATCCAAAAGTCTTACAGCCCAACTTCTCTTTTTAGACCGTAGAAGGTGCTCTCTGGTGGTCAGTATGCTTAGCGGCCACTGTAGACTCAGGCGGCACCTTCATCTGCTTGGATTGGCGGATAGCCCACGGTGCCGACTTTGTAATGAGAAAAAAAAACCTCCTCAGGTACTCGGGAAGTGCTCGGTATTGGCCTACCAGAGGTGGCAGATCCCGGGTTTGATCTTTATGCAACCGAGCCAAATAAGGGAGTTATCCTTAAAGAAACTTGTGGCTTTCTGTGTGGACACAAGTTTAATAAAGGCTTAGACGTTCAGAACGGCAGGAAAGGCTAAGACTTGGTGTTTCTACTGAGAACTGCAGATATGGGAGCCCGGAACAATCTTGGCCCCGGAAACACAGAAGTCTAGATCCTTATGGGCCTATTTCGTATAACAGGAGTGATATAGTGGATCCGTCTTAAGAGGTCTAAGATACTAAAGTGCTCATAAGTGAGTCCTGTCCCGTTCTACCATAACCATAACTATAACCATGCTACAAACCTGTCTTTCTTTTTGAAGGCATTTGAATATGTTATGTGTACTTTTACTTTGACTCAGTTTTTTATATACAAATTTTTTATCAAGTTAACTAGTTGGTTAGTCACTCTCATTACATTATACTCCAGAGAATATCTCATTTTACTGATCCGAAAGTCTATATTTAATTTAGTAAACAGAGTAGCAGGTGTAATATGTTTCTTCGTGTTCGTTTTCCTGTTCGTTTTCCTGGTACGAGTTCGGATTATTCTGGTATCACTGGAAGTTGAAAGTTCTTAAATAGTTTACTAATTATTATAAGTAGCAGAATTTTTCTTACATAAGGAATAAGGGCAATGGTTTTGTTATTGCTACGTATGGTTAGTGATACTTTTTTATGAATAGGGATAAAGGTTGATTCGCACCATTATAAGGCCATTTACCTGTAATCCATATCATGTTGCACATATTCTTAAGAGCTCGTAAAATGATTAGTTCTGCCTCTTTGATTGTATGTTTTTTGTGTTCTAAGACTGATTCATCTTTTAAATGGTCATATAATTCTTAGCAATAATTTTTACAGGTTTTTGCAATGCTCTTCTATGCCAGTTTTTACTTCTTCATTATGGTCTCGAATGACTTAAAGTAGTGGCTTAAACTAACGGGCCAAAAATTCAACTTGTCTAAATAGTTTATGACTTTCAGAGCGGTTTTCATGTTGCTCCAGTTCTTGACATACGTTATTTATATAGTTGTTTTTATCCCTGGTGCACATACATTTTATTTTCCTGCTTAGCAGGACAGTTATAACTACATCTGTTTAGTAAAAATTTTATATTTTTCTTCTGATTTACTGTTTTTAATAAAACAAGGTAGTTAAATTTGTATTTTTTTGTTTCTTTAGATCTTGTCAGTTTTGGCTATTGCTGCCATAGTACAGGCCGGTGTTTTGGACTATTCGCATGGCCATGCCACTTCATACGCTTCGTCAAACTTAGGTCTTGGACACGGACATGCTGTACCAGTGGTTGCCCATGGGTACAATACACCAGTCCTTTCACATGGAGATTCTGCACACCATGACGTAGATTACTATGTAAGTTGGTTACAAAAGTTTAATTTAATTATATTATTTTAGTTTCTGTGTGAATTTTTTTTCTCGTTATTTAATGAATATTCACATTCAATATTTTTATTACCTACATAACATAACCTTAACCTGAGTAACGGTGAATATTAACAGTAAAGATAATCAATTGACGACCATACGTTTTATTTTTAGACAGGTTATTTAGACTGTATTGAACGTTAAATTAATGGTGATTTTTGTTTGGTATGTTTGTTACTAGATATTTTAATAGAACTTTTTTGATATAATAGATACATTTAATAAATATCTTTTAAAATTTGTTGAATGTAAATTTATTTACTCTTATTTACGTGTTAAAGGCTCACCCAAAATACGAATTCAACTATGGAGTTCAAGACGGCCACACTGGAGACCACAAAACTCAACACGAAGTTCGCGATGGTGACGTTGTTAAAGGTTCCTACACCGTAGCTGAACCCGATGGTACGCTCCGTACTGTCCACTACACTGCCGATGACCACAACGGTTTCAACGCAGTTGTCGAAAAATCTGGACATCCCGTTCATCCTGCTCCAGTCCATGGAAAAGTTCTTGTAGCAGCACCTGCATATTATCACTAAATTATTTAAATTTTTCGTTGAAAGTGTATTTATGTATTTATTGTTATATTTTATAATTGTTGAAATATAGTTTATAGTACTATATTTTCTTGTGTTTCTTTTACTTTTTTCAAGAGTTCTATATAGCTTCTCAAGACCTCAATTGCGAAAAAATTCAATTTTATGTAACATAAAATTTTACTTATGTTGAACTTAAAATCATAGATTTTAAGTGTCAAAAAATCCAAAATACCAAATTCCAAACTAATTGAAATACATAATAGACAAGGGTGAGACCAATGGGATATCACTTTTATTAAAATTTAGTAGTAATAACCTTAGTCAAGATAGCCGAAAACATGTCAAGTAATATCCCCATCGATGGCACGGTATACAGTGATGAGTGCCTTAAGAACCGGCAAAATAACGCAAAAGATAGAAAACATAATTCGTTGTGAAATAAAAAGAGATGAAAGTAGTAGAGGTGGGAAATTATCGATAGAAACCTCTAATTTACATTAAATTACATTAGAACTATCGATAGTTTCCCACACTTAGACGTTAGCTTATGAGCTAGTTGACTTCAGTCATAATATTACAAGTGTGACGTCGAACATTTACATTTTTTAAATTTCGCATAAAGTAAAAACTGATTGAAGGCAATAAAGCAAATGTAAGTAAACAGTTTAATTAGTAGTAATTTGATAATTAATTCTGTGTTGACGAATACAGAATAACAAGCTATGATAATTCGGTATTGAGAAGAGTGTATGCGACGTCTCAAATCATAGTTTATTATTGATTAATATTTTAATTTTGGATAAAAAAATACTCCTACTTAAACTGTTTTACTTACATTACGTGATACGTATTACTATGACTGAAATTATAGGTTAATATCGATAATTTCTCACCTCTATTACTTTCATCTCTTTTTATTTCACAACGTATTATGTTTTCTATCTTTTGCGTTATTTTGCCTGTTCTTAAGGCACTCATCTCTGTATTCTGTATACATTATATGTCCTATACGGCTCACATATGTGCCATATGCTAGTAGTAGGCTAGTTGTTTATTTTGTAATCAGTCAGAGGCTCCTTTCAAGTCAATAAAGCGAATGTACCTTATATTATATTTATCTTATGCTTTATATATATAGCAAATATGTCAAAAATAGTAGTGTCATGTGATATGTCGTAGGTCGCTATACGTTCAGTAATAAAGAAGAAATGCATAGTGCCTTTTTGGTAGGCTCTTGATTTGTTTTTTCTATCTAAATATATTCTTTATATCCTTCTCTTTTATTTGCTATATCGCATGTTAGGATTCGATCGGTTGTTTATTTTGTACTCAGCCTAAGGCTTTCTGTAAGTCAATGAATGAAAATTTGTCTTATGGTAAATATATTTTTGTGCCCTATGATATCTCTTTTGTCGCTATACATTCATTAATAATGAAGATACTGTATAGTGCCTTTTAGCAGTTGCCTTGTTTGTTTTTTTTTCATGTTAGGATTCGATTAGTTATCTATTTTGTATACAGGCAGAGGCCTTCTTTAAGTCAATAAATCATAATTTGTCGTATATAAAATCTCTACACCTAATCCTAAAAAACCATATGCATAGTGGTCTATGACATCTCGTATGTAACTATACGTTTATTATTATTGAAGACACTGTGTAGTGCCATTTTTGCAGTCGATTTGTTTGTTTTTTATCTTAATAATATTCGTGATAGCCTTCCATTTCGTTTAACGTACACTGTGTAGTGCCATTTTTGCAGTCGATTTGTTTGTTTTTTATCTTAATAATATTCGTGATAGCCTTCCATTTCGTTTAACGTATCACACGCTCCAATCGGACCAAACACAAAGGACATAATGATATAGTGCCCTTCTAGAAATGCCACAATGTGTTTTTTCTGTCTCAACACGTTCGCTACCGTCTCTACTTTACAATGATGTATTATAATTTTAATGATGATTTAATTTTGTTTAACTCTATTTACCTTTATTTAATTTTTTTTAATCTTATTTAGTTTTTCTTTTATTTTATTTTGGTAAAGCATTGACACGTGTTAAACTTCATTTTATTTTTATAGTAAGTCTATGTTTATCTTCCCAATGACATGATACATATATATTATACGTCATTGATCTTATCTTACAATTACAGTAACCTATATTTTTAGCAATTTTCGAAAAAATTTATTTATTTATTTATTTGTTCAGATAGCGTTATGATTTTATATCCAAAATAACATAAAGCTTTAAATTATTTTTTATTATATTCTACCTTAAAAATATTATTAAAATTAATTATTAGTTATAATAATATGTAATTAATACAGTATTATTAATTGAACGTATCGTTTCATGAACAAAATATGATTGAAATGTAAAATTTTGGTAGTTTATACATCTTTCCTAGATGGCGTCATTATAGTACATCCACTAATAATTTTCCAACATAAACATGTCTCATTCTGGTATCAAAGAGACCGCCTTTCAAATCAAGGTTGTCAGACATATTTCCTAAAATTCCTAAGGTTATATTTAAAAAATATTCTCTATTCTCTATTCGTTATTATTCAATTGCTAGTCAACGAACGACACTCTTAAAAAATAATATGAACATATTCTCAAAAAATATATATATAAATTAATTAACTAGGTACTAATATTTCCATGGACTCTTCACTAATGAATTAAAGCAACCGTGAACTTTGTATATATTACTTATATTCTAAGTAATTTTCGAATATTGGCAACATTGTAGTCTGGAGAGAATTTAAACGTTCGACGTTGCCCTGTTGGTGAATTTAGCGGTAATACTTTTATAGATATAATGATCGACTTTTAAGAAATCAGACAACTTTTAAGAATCCAAGTTCTCAAAAACGGTTTCAAGAATTGTATAATTTTTTTCCAAATTTCATTGATTTTATACCTTACCTGGAAACATGAAAAATTGCAGATATATTAATAATGGTATTAAGGTTATATTCACTAATTTTAAACTCATGCATTATGGCAACAGCGAAGTGCAAAGCCGTAAATTCTAATGAACACCTGTTTGTCTGGCTATGTGACACCCTAAAATATTTCCTTTTGCAGAGGCGGAGGCTTATTATAAGGTATAAGTAATATAAGTTATAAGTAATATTATATTTTTCTAGGATGGCATTTTTTAAGATGCATCAACTTCTGTGTTATCAATAAATAATGACAATTATGTTAATGACAGCTCCGAATTAAAAAATAAAGATTTGCACGTACAATCCCAAAGAATAGTTTTAAATATGTATGAGTGTTTGAAAAAAGAAAATATTGGGATGGCTGATAATGCAATTGTTTCGAGAATTCATGTATTAAAAAAATCGGGTATAAGACGATATATACAATTATTAAATTAGGCACAGTTACAGATCATTCCTTAAAACGAAAGCGACCAAATAAAAAATTGGGTAGGATTGACACTGCTGCAAAAGACGTTATTCAGCGAACAGTTTACAATTGATAATGCAATTGTTTCGAGAATTCATGTATTAAAAACATCGGGTATAAGACGATATATACAATTATTAAATTAGGCACAGTTACAGATCATTCCTTAAAACGAAAGCGACCAAATAAAAAATTGGGTAGGATTGACACTGCTGCAAAAGACGTTATTCAGCGAACAGTTTACAATTTTTACAAAGAAAATAGAGTGCCTACTTTAGAACTGATTCGTGAAAAATTAAGACATTTCCCTGAATATAATTATATATTCCGCCGAATTCAGTGATTGTTATGGATAATGCATCGGATCATTCCCGCATATTAAATAAAATACCTAATAATAACACGAAAAAGGACGAAATTTTAAAATTTATGCAACTTAATATCATCACTGTTCCTAAAAAGATTCCAGTAAAGAAATAATTAATTAGAATGATCAAAAGTCGGAATTTTAAAAACGAATACGTTATTGACACCATTTGCAGCAGGCACGGCCATACTCTTTTGCGATTACCCTCATACTATTGCATTTTTAATCCAATTGAAATGGTTTGGGGTACCGTAAAAAAACGATTACGAAAATATAATCAGTCACCAACATTAAGCGCAATGGCCATTGAGAATATTCGAGAAATAATTAGTGGCATTAATAGCGATGTGTGGAAAAATTGCGAAGCTCATGTTGTAAAAATAGAAAACGAATATCCTGTTTTACCGGCAATAGCACCAATAGTTATCCAACCTGGGAACGATTCGACTTCAGAAGACTCTGACGATTCTTTTCAGTCCTTCTAATTAATTTCTTTACAGCTATCGCGATGCATCTTGAACACTAGTATTCATTTTTATACAGTGTGTCGCATTTAAGATGAAGACACCTCTATATATCAGCTACTAAAATACATACAGATTTGACATTTTGCACAGTCATACATGTTGATAGTGCACATTTTTTTAAGATAGTCATCTAAAATTAAAATTTTAAACGCGGCTTACTGCGAATCCACAAACAGGGTAAATTTTCGATATTTTGCTTCGCGTTAGAGAAATCGGAAAAACTTATTTGGAAAAGTTGTTCCACTTATTGTAACCGCACATACCAAATTTTATGACAAAATTCGCAATTTTAGTTTTTCAGTATTATTTGTAATCTCGATCCTAAATCTACAATTGGCTGTCTAAAGATGCATCTCGGGACAGCCAACTGTCCGTTTTAGAGTCCTGACTACAATTGAAGAGCTTATTTCCAAAGTGTCTTAAATCCATATAATGAAATCCATGAAATTACAGATTTTCATACAAATTTAACATACAAATTATACAATTTTACAATTTTCATATGCACTTTTAAATGGTAAATAAGAAGTTGTTTTGGTACATATAACTTTATTCTAGACTTGAAGAAATCTATAAAGTTTAAAAAAAGAAAATTAAAAAAATCGAAATTTTGGATTTAAGACACTTGGAAATAAGCTCTTCAATTAATGAAAAAAGTAAAAGTGCGAATTTTGACATAAAACTTTGTTATGTGGGGTTATAATAATATTTGGAACATCTTTTCCAAATAACTTTTTCAGATATCTCTAACTCGAAGCAAAATATTGAAGATTCGCCCTGTTTGTGCATTAACAATAGGCCCGGCCGTGTTTAAAAATTAAATTTCAGTTGACTATCTTAATTGCTGGATAGACAATCTTTTAAAATTTTCTGACAGAATGAGCCATTATTTACAGATAATTGTAAAAAAATATTATGGTTTATGTAAAAACTAAATAATAAGTCCAATATTCTTATAAATCACTAAAATTAACAAGCTTTAATTTGAAAGAATTAATTTGTTATTTATTCTATGTTGTGAGCCCGCTCCCATTTGAAAAAAAAACTGATTCTGTCCTTTGAAGAGTCCTATTCAAAAATGCCCCGTTTAAACAAATCGAAGGTTGAAGGGTGCCGGACATTTTTGCCGGAAACAATTCAAATTCAAAAGATTAACTTTTTCTGCTACGGAAAATATTGCTCCGATTTCTCACCAAAATCAATGTTGATACTTTAGTTTAGATACTCTTGACTCAAAAATACTCATTTACATATTTTTCAAGCCTCGAAAATGCATATTAGGTATCGCATTTTTCGGATTTTAAATCGCCTATATCTCCAAAACTATTAACTTTTGAGAAAAATGACATAGATCTTATTTGGAGTCACCCAAAAACCTAAAAAATATTTTTTGGGGCACAAAAGGTGATATTTTGAATTGTTTAAACAATTTCTGCCCAAAAATTGAGAAATTTTCCTGAATATAATTATGTAAAAATTAATAAAAATTATATGATTTTTCTTGAAATATGCGTTTGATAACTGATCCCGTTTCTTAATTTCCACGCCAATGGTCGGCATTGGCATCAAAGAATCTCAAAAGCCGACGATTGGCAAATTGACGATGGAAAAAGTATACCTTACTGGACAAACGGTGTGACCCGTCATCACTTTTGTCTGGCACTAGGGTAACGAGCCTATATTGCAACAAACAAAACCGCAAAGCAGTCCCTGTATCTCTTTCTAATGGATCGGATTTATCGACCCTACCACGTGATTTAGGTCTTCTCTTTAAGCTTTATTGTGAAGAAGTATTCCAAAGTGCACTGGAAAACATCCAGGAAGACATTAAAGTTACCGGAAAGCTGACGCAGTAGCAAAAAAATTCGAATTATTTGGTCCTAAAACAAATACCGCTAAAACAATGCAACTATAGTAAAAAAACATTCACATCTACAAGGTAATATTGAAATTTATAACACCCGCCTTTAAGATGCCAATAAACTAAAATAGCTTGGCTCATGGATAACCAAAGATGAGATCAGATCAAATCGACTGAGAGGTTGAAATCCAAGCTCGAAGTGAATTCTTCAGATCTGCATCTCGTAAAATGGAACACTTTTCGAATAATACAACTCTTTCACTGGATACAAGGTACGGATCTGCAAATTTATACATATATTACATTGTCTTATATAGGACAGAGGCATGAACAATGAATCTAAGTTATATGAAAAGGATAAACGCCTTTGATATTGGGTATTTAGAAGACTTTTGACAATACCATTGACATACCGTGTTACTAAGGAGGCAGTATTGCGTAAAATGGACCATGACATAGAACTTCCTAACATTATCAAGAAGCGCAAACCCAGGTATTTATTACCTATATATGTCCTAAATACCTGGGTTTGCGCTTCTTGATAATGTGAGAAAGTTCTCTGTCATACGGGAAGGATATTATGAGCTCTTGAGGTTTTTGTTGAAGGGAAAAATTATAGAAAGAACAGGTCCAGGTGGGAAGGAACATCAGAGAAACATCAGAGAGTGGATGGGTCTCGATATTTAATCCTCATTGCACAGGATAGAGAAAGATTTGCCAGAATTGTTGCCGAGCTTTAGAAATGAAGAGGGTGCTCTAAGAAGAAGAAATACTGAATAAGGCTAATAGATACTATTAGAATTAAAATAAAAATACTTATGGCTACCTTAAACTAATATGGTCTTACTTCTAGTAAAAAATATCAGTAAATTAATACATAAGGATGTCTCAAAGAAAAAAGGTGCATTAGATTTGCATTTTATAAATTAAACACACACACATTATATTGAAAAATATCACTTACCTACAGTGTGACCCATTTAGATTGGAAACACCTCTATAAAATTGGAAGTTGTTAACCGATTTTAACCAAATTTTTTTTTTAGTGTCATGTAATAGAAGGTCTATTGCGGGACAAAATATGAAATATTTAGTTAAATTTTAAGGGCAGTCTACGATACTTTTTCTTCGTCTAAAATGGAGAATTTGTATTAGCGACTTTTTTATTAAAAAAATTTCTACGCCACTGGATTTAGAGTGGCTTCAAATAGGTATGACCAAAAATTTCATTAAAATATATTTATTAATAACGAAGTTATGACAACTTAGAATTTTAAAACTCACTAAGCTACGAGTCAAAAAAGAACACCCTGTATCAACAAATAACTCTGGAACTAATTATTTTTCAAATAATTTTAATAATAAACCACTACTAGACAAAAGAATGTTTAAAATAGCATAAAAATTTAATGCAAGTAACGCATTTACATTAATATTAACTTTACATGCTACAACTTAAATTTATGCATATCTGCAACAATATTTACTTCAAATTCTTTTAATAATATTTTGTGTCATGGCTGCAAGATTAAGTTTGTATCAGTTTGCAAGATTTGTACAATATTTAATGGCAGACATGTGGATCGTCCTAATATTAGCTGCGGTACGGTAAACAAAATAAATAGAATACTTAATGAATATGGTGTAGTATCAAAACTAATTTTAAAAAATAACCCGTTACAAAGAAGAAGAGGAAATGATCAAATCATTTTAGATCATTTCAGAAACAACCCTAATGCCAGTTTAAGGAATGCCAGTTTATATTTGAATGTGCCTCGAGAGAGTATTCGGCCATGTCTTAAGGTAAATAATATTAAACCTTTCAAACCAAAATTCTTACACACATTACAAGAAGGCGACGAAGCAAAACGTTTAGAATATTGTTTATGAGCCCAAGGGAAATATTTAAACAATACAAATTTTTTAAAAAACGTGTTGTTTACCGACGAAGCCACTTTCACTACAAATGGGGTAGTATCATCACAGAATTGTCGCTATCGGACAGCAGATAATCTCCATTGGGTAATAAACTGTAAAAGCCAGTATTCTCAAAAAATCAATGTCTGGTGTGGTATACTGAACAAGCGAGTTATTGGTCCTTTCTTTTTTGAAGAAAACTTGATCTCACAGAACTTTTTAGAATTTTTAAACACCGACTTGTGGGATGCTATTCATGAGCTCCCAATTAATGAACGATTAAATTTGTATATCCAGTTAGATGGGTGTTCTGTTCATTACGCCAGAACCGTGAAGCAATGGCTAAATGAAAATTTTCCGAACCGTTGGATAGGCCGGGATAGTCTGTTGATAGATTGGCCACCTAGATCTTCAGATCTCACAATTTTAGACTTGTTTCTTTGGAGAGTTATCAAACAAAAAGTTTACCAAACCCGTGCAAGAGACGTAAACGAACTTCGTGCAAGAATTCGACAGGCATGTGCAGAAATTACTCCCCAATAACTAAGAAATGTAATTAGAAATATTCATAAACGCTACGACAAATGTATCCAATTAGATGGTGGATTGGTAAAAGCAACTAAGATTGAAACTAAAATTATGTTTCCATGTTTCTGTTAATACAGAGTGTTTTTTTTTTAACGTTAATACAGAGTGTTTTTTTCTTAGTGAGTTTTAAAATTTTAAGTTGTCATAAGTTTGTTATTAATAAATATATCTTAATGAAATTTTTGTCATAGCTATTTGAAGCCACTCTCAATCCAGTGGCGTAGAAATTTTTTTAATAAAAAAATCGCTAATACAAATTCTTTATTTTCGACGAAGAAAAAGTATCGTATAATGCCCTGAAAATTTAACTAAATATTTCATATTTTGTCCCGCAATAGACCTTTTATTACATGACATTAAAAAAAAATTTGGTTAAAATCGGTTAACAACTTCAAATTTTATAGAGGTGTTTCCAATCTAAATGGGTCACACTGTATAAGGGTGCCTTGTCTTGACCACACAAACCCTTGCAATGTAAAAAGCTCTTGAGATGGTATATCATTGAGCGAGCATTCTTCTTTTGTTAGTGTCCATATTTCGCTTTCACATGTAAATGTTTTATCTGGGTGGGTTTAATCTTCGGGCAAGTTTTTATTATGGAATATTCTAATGCTAGATTAAATACCAATGGGGACACCGGATCTTCTTATCTTAGTCCAGAGTTTACGCACAAAGCATTGCGTTCATATCAATCATTTCATTCCATAATTTTAGGCAATTAATTAAATTATAATCTTGTTTAAAGTATATAAGAATCTAGTGTATATTAGGATCAAACACCGGTCTTGGCCAATGCTCGAAAAATATGGCAACCAAAATGTATTCTGGTCACCAGCATATTGCCAGTATCCGACATGTCGCAACGGCTGTTTATCGTAGACCAAAACATGTTCTGCATTCGCCATATTACTAGAACGCGGCTAGCACATAAACAAAACGTCCCAAAATCTATTTTCTAAGGAACTTCACTCCAACATTCAAACAGAAAGTGGAGAGGACGAGAAAGAGGAGCGCTTTAGACAAATTTGCCTTTTTAGTTCGGTAACTAAATTGTACAAACAGCTTATGAAAGACTGCCTTGAGCAAAAGCTGGAAGAAAAGTATGGTTAGGCTAAATATGGTTTTAGGACCAAAATCTCCACGATAGATGTGATCACATTCTGGAGCATTTGAGACGATAACCTTTATTGAGATATCAAACCAAAATACGTTAGGAAATTAAATAAAAGAAAATCACCTTTAAAACTGTATGACGAGCTGCTTATATTCTCGGACAAAATTAATTTTCTTGGAATGGTATTCGACCAAAAAGTAACATGTTTCACAAATAAAAAAGTATTGTCAAATTAGATGAAACGTAATACAAACATTATCAAATAAAAGATGAGGAACCGAAGAAACTACAATATTAAATATATATAAGTCATTCGTTAGAGTAAAAATATATTATGGGCTATTGTATATCCCTCTGCTAAAAAACATGTTACCAAGCAACTTGAAATCAATCAATACACAGCACTTCGCATTGCCACAGATGTATTTAGAACCACACCAGTTATGAATCTCTAATGCCTGACAGGGGAACCACTTCTTACCCTACGAAGGAAGTATTTATGCTTCTCGTATGCATCTTCAGTCGCAAGTAACAAATTACACCTTATTATTAGAAATAAATTTACGGACCGTTACCTAGAAACTTATAAAAAAGTTAGTTTGATTTACCATTCTATGAAAGAATTCTGCAACTCCAAATTCCTGGCCTCTTTCCTTCAATTGTAAAAACTCCCCCTCCTTGATTAATCATGATTACCAAAATCAAGACGACACTACTCTAAGCTCACAAATCAGAGTCATCAGCCAATGTAATCCGGCAGTTATTTTTAAAGGAACTCGAGACTTGCGGGGAAAGTTTTTGCATTTATACAGATGCCTCCAAATCTGCAAACCTCGTAGGAACAGCATTTGTCACTCCACATTCCTCTTCCCAATTTAAATTAGTGTCAGCCACTTCTATGTACACAGCAGAATTATATGCAATATTATAAGCCCTCATGCATATCAAAAGTACAAACCATTCTTCCTCCGCCATTATCACCGAGTTTAGATTCTCTAAACTCATTAACAACAATTGGTCAACTCTACTCTAAGAATCCTATAGCCTTACTTGTCAAGAAAGAACTTGCTGCCTTACAAAAATCTGGTTCTGAAGTCAAATTTATGTGAGTTTCATCTCACATTGGAATACAAGTTAATGAAAAAGCAGATCTACAAGCAAGCGAAGCTACCAAAAACGACCATGCTATAATAGTGTCAAACACTATCTCCAGTGATATAAAACAGTTCGTCAAAGAAAAAGTCATCAGTGCGTGGCAAAATAAATGAGATTTATTGGTATCTAAATTAAAAAAAGTTAAATCGACAGTGAAACCATGGCGCCTAGTAAACCTAAAAAGAGACCACCAAGTCAAAATTTCTCGATTTCAATATTACTGTTAAACACCTCCTAACAGAATGTGAAAAATATACAGTAAACAGACAAAAGAACAATATTTCCAGTGATTTAAAGTATTAGCTGAACATTTACCTACCAAAAACTTAATTAGCTTTCTTAAAGATACATCTTTATATAATCTAATATAATGTGATAATATGAAGTATGTATATGTAATATTTTATATAATGTAATAAACTAATGTCGCTAATGACCCAGGTGGTTAAAGCGACTATTTTTTGCAAATAGCCTATAGTTGTTTCACAAGGAACATTTAGTATTTTATTCTCCCCTCAAATAACCCAATGATCTTTCACCAGATTATAACTACATGATCATAAAAAATAATATTTATTTTTTGAATATATTGTAATTTTGTTTTATGGTTTTAAAATATATTTTAGCAGTAGCATTGATTCTTACCATTAGAAAAACAAAACGTTAATTCTTTATTAGTGTCGAAGTAATCGAGTGATCAAAAACCTTTAACGTGAATAAGGTTATCGTGTAATCGTGCAAGCAATGTCATGCAATGTCTGTTTAATATCATCGATCTTTAATCTGATTGCCTCATCATGAACAAAAACGTCTTTGAACTCTCGATAGGTGTTGCAGCGTGGTTAACACCGACACAAGAGCAAACCGTTTTTATTGTTTTCCCATTCGAGACTACGGATAGCAATATTTTTATGAATTCGGCCCTGAGAAAATGAGTCAAATCTGATACACCCACACTACCTTTCGCTAGTTAAAATCGATAAAATTAGCGTTACTCATGAAAGAACAAAAAAGTATTTATTTATTTTTAGTTTAAATATTGTTAATAATAGGGTTATAATTATTATAAATCATATCGCCTAAAAAATACATAAATCTTTACAAAACGTTCACTAAAATTGTGGTGTGGTAAAATTGTGGTCAAAATTTAGGTTTGAGTTTCGCCATTCTTCTACACGTCTTTCGAGTTTTACCTCTCATCAGGGAGACTTTCAAGAACTCTATTGTAATTAAAATTGCAATGCTCTATATATAATTGTTTGTTATTTCCTGACTGTGACGTGAATTTTTAAATAGAAACTTTTTTAATTCCTGGATTCGTGCGTCAGTTAAATTGTGCCTCAAATTAACCTTTTTTAAACACGACAATGAATAACGATTCTCAGATTATTGGAGTGGCCATGGAGTTGCCTATCCCAGCACCAATAACATAATGTTTAGTGGGAATATTAGAGACAAGTATCTCTAAATTAAAGTACAATATACATATCTCCAACGATATGTCGATGACCGCTTACTCTGCATTTCTGATCAAGACATCAATTATGCTCTTCAAAAGTATAATTTTCATAAAAACATTATATTTACTTACGATATAGATAAAAATAATAAAATTACTTTTCTTGATTACAGTTTAGAGTGGAACAACAATAACCGACTGATAACTACTAACTAGTTTACAAAAGGTGTTTGACCTGGAAGATATTTTGAAAAATTTTAATATCCACCCATCTTTAACTCACAACCGCAGTGTTGTATTTAGTGTTATGGACAGATGTGTTAAGCTATCTAGACCGCAATTCCATTCCGAAAATGCGAAAGATATTTTAGAAAAAAAATATATCCCTTAGAATTTTACAACCGTCTAATTAAAAAAAGAAGTTGCATTGTCAAAAATTAATCTAATTTCGATACCAATCCAAAACAAACTATATTTAGCAATAATAATAGTAATGTCACCAACTCAAATACTAGATATACAGGGTGAGTCATAACTATTGGGACATAGACTGAAGACAGGTTATTTGGACCGAAATTTGGGCCAAATCTGCCTTAATAAAATGTTGCTGAAAAAAAAGATACAGGGTGTTAAAGTTAATTTTTGTTTTTCGTTTTTTGCTAATAGTTTCCCTGTATATTTATAAATTGCTATCAAAATTGGCACAGAGGCATAATCTTAGACAATAAATAGTATTTTACTTACAATTTTACGTTTTGTCATAGAGAGCGCCACGTGAATCATTCCTAATGATCAAATTAAGTCTAAACTTTTTCTGATGAAACTTTTTAGTAATTTTTATTAGAAAATATGACGTAAACATCATTTTTACGTAAAATTGGTACTCTTGTTTAAACATAATAATTTCAACCATTTTCGATAAAAACGCAGTCGAACTGCTTAGAGTCTTAAAAAAGGATTTCAAATATATTATTTCATTTATGAAAAGTATGCTTTGGACTGTCAGATAATTGTTGTTGGTAAATGTCATTTGTTCAGAGTAAATTATTTTTGATGTGACAGTGTAGTGTAAGGTTGCATTTTTTAAAAGTAATCATTACTTTTTTTGATTAAAATGCCTCGTCACAATCATTTTACTAATGAAGAAATGCGAGATATGATTTGCGTATACGCACAAGAAAATTTTTGCGGTCGCTCGGCAGCCAGAAGGTATGGAATGTTATACGCAAACAGAAGGCAACCAAATCACAAAACTTTTGCAAGAATATATCGTAGTTTAGGAGAAACTGGGTCATTTCACACTAAAAATCGGGATGGTCGACCGAAACAAATAACACCTAATCAAGAAGATGAACTTTTGGTTAGAGTAGATAAAAATCCTGAAATAAGTTCACGACATCTATCAGCAGCAACAGGAGTAAGTCAGTCGTCTATTGTTAGAATTCTAAAAAAAGAGAACCTCCATCCTTATCACTTCACTCCTGTTCAAAAATTTACTTCCAACAGCTCTTCCACGACGGTTACAGTTTTGCCAAAGTATTCTGAATAAACATCGCAATGACAGACACTTTATTAAGAATATTATGTTCACCGACGAAGCAACTTTTACCAGACGAGGGGTTTTTAATTGGCGAAATAGTCATTATTGGGAAGAAGAAAACCCGCATGCTATTAAATCTAGACATTTTCAGCATGAGTTTAAATTGAATATTTGGTGTGGCATTATAGGCGACCAACTACTAGGGCCTTATGTTCTTCCTCCGAATTTAAATGGAGATTCTTATTTATTCTTTTTGGAAAATACTCTTAGTGATATTTTAGATGATCTGTCACTGGATGTAAGAAGAAAAATGTGGTTTATGCAGGATGGAGCGCCACCTCATTTTTCATTAGCTGTTAGAAATCATCTTAATGACGTATTTCCTCAACGATGGATTGGCAGAGGCAGTGATTTTCAATGGCCACTGAGAAGTCCTGAGTACAACCCGCTAGATTTTTATTTTTGGGGACATATGAAGTCCTTAGTTTATGCCAATGAGATTAATACACGAGACGAACTTTGGAGATACATTCAAAATGCAGCTAATCTTATAAGGGGACAGAATAATATTTTTTTTTCCGTCCGAAAATCCTTTATAAAAAGAATTAGAAAAGGCATAGAAATCGGAGGAGACCATGTAGAACATTTAGTTTGAGTTTTTGTGAGTTCTTTTAAGTTAAAGTGTTAGTTTTGATTTATCGTCAAAACGGAAACCTTACGTTAGTTGCAACTTTGTTTATTAGTTTGGTATTTGATAGTGGAATTGTAAATAAAATACTATTTCTTGTCTAAGATTATGCCTCTGTGCCAATTTTGATAGCAATTTATAAATATATAGGGAAACTATTAGCAAAAAACGAAAAACAAAAATTAACTTTAACACTTCTTCTTCTTCTTCAGTGCCTTATCCGGTCCGGATGTTGGCGATCATCAAGGCTATCATGGTTTTGTTGACTGCTCTGCGAAACAGCTCCGCTGAGGTCATCCCAAACCATTGTCGGAGATTTTTCAACCACGAGATACGACGGCGTCCCGGTTCTCTTCTGCCAAATACTTTACCCTGCATAACAAGTTGAAGAATTCGATATTTTTCTTCGTTCCGCATCACGTGGCCGAGGTACTCAAGCTTGCGTTGTTTAATTAAATTAAGCACTTCTTTTTCTTTTGTCATGCGCTGTAGGACCTCAACGTTGGTGACATGGTCCACATAAGATATTTTTAGTATCCTTCTGTATATCCACATCTCGAAGGCTTCGATTCGTTTTTCAGTGGCTTGCGTCAGTGTCCAGGCTTCAACTCCATACAGTAACACTGGAAGAACGTAGCACCTCACTATTCGCATCTTGGTTCCCAAACTAAGATCACTGCAGCACAGCAAGGATCTCAACTTAATAAATGTAGACCGTGCCATTTCAATTCTGGATCTAATCTCTTGAGCGTAGTCCCATTGTACGTTGAGGGTAGTTCCGAGGTAAGTGAATCTGTCGACTCTCTGGATCTCTTCGCTACCCGCCATTAGTGCCCCGGGATCTAAATTTGTACGGCTGACAACCATGAATTTAGTTTTCTTAATATTAAGGTTCAGTCCGTATGTTACGCTCACAGTTCGCACTCGGTCTAGTAAGGCCTGCAGATCGTTTAGGCTGGTTGCTAGTAACACAGTGTCATCGGCGTAGCGGATATTATTGATGTATTCACCGTTCACTCGGATTCCCATGTCTAGGTTTGTGAGGGCTTCATTAAAAATCTCCTCAGAGTATATATTGAAAAGAGTCGGCGATAGCACACATCCTTGTCTTACTCCTCGCATGATCTTCACTTGGTCGGTCAGCTGGTCTTCGACCTTGACTTGAGCACGCTGGTTCCAGTATAAATTCATGATGATCCGAATGTCCTTCTCATCCAATCCAACTCTTTGTAGTGCGGTGACCATCTTCTGGTGCTGACAACGGTCAAATGCCTTGGCGTAGCCTTGGCAACTTTAACACCCTGTATCTTTTTTCTCAGTAACATTTTATTAAGGCATATTTGGCCCAATAGCCATATTTTGGTCCAAATAATCTGTCCTTAGTCTATGTCCCAATAGTTATGACTCACCCTGTATATCGTCATCATAGATTAATAGAATGTTGAGAATTTCTTGTATTAATTTGATACTCAGTAGAAGCTGCTTGAAAAATTTTAAAACTTTTATTGCGACAAATAATTGTTTATTTTAATTTAATCCGTTTATAAATATATATTTTTTTAATTATAAATTTTTAATTAACTATAACATAATTTTACATAACATTTGCAATTTGTTTTTATATTAATAACTTAATAATTCAGTAATTAAAAATATTACTTACTTCATGTGCGCACTTAACCAGGAATGAGTTAAAACGGACTCTAACTCTTTAGACAAATTTTTAAGGTAAAATCATGTCGATAATAGTTTCTTCTTCTTCTAGAGTCGTCTCCGCTAATGAAGGTTGACTATAACCATTACAAATTCGTCTCTATCTTCTGCTTTTCTTGAGAGCGTCTGTGTGTTTAACCCGGTCCAGTCACGAATGTTTTTCAGGATCAGGACCCCTCTTTTCTTTGATTTTACCCTTCATATCAGCTGCAACAACTCGTACTTATCATTTCTAAGTATGGGCCCCAAATATGCTGTCTTTCGTTTTTTAATGGTGGTCAAAAGTTCTCTGTCTCTTCTCATTCTGTGCAACACCATTTTGTTTGTAATATTATCGGTCCATGGTATCTTCAAAATTCTCCTAAAAAGCCACATCTCAACTTCCAGTTTTCTTATTAAGTCAACATTAACAGTCCAGGCTTCGACATCATAAAGAAGAATAGAGTGGATATAACATTTTACCAACCGATATCGGATTTGCAGATTTAGTCTTTATTTAATAAGAAATTTCCTTACCTTTAAAAAGGCTGCTCTTGATTGCTCAATATCTTCATTTTTTATTTGAATCCTTGTAATGACTTTGTCCTTCTTACTTGGTTTTTGTTTTTTTAATGTTTATTGTTAAACCACACTGTTCGCCAGTGTCACAAATTGTGTTTAGTAACGTCTGCAGGTCTGTCTGACTTTCAGCGATAATGACTGTATCGTCAGCATAACGAATGTTATTTATATTTTCACCATTTATCTTGATCCCTTCTGTACAGTTTTCAAGTACTTGCGTAAATAACTCTTCGGAATATATATTAAATAGTATTGGTGAAAGTACACATTCCTGTCTCACTCCTCTACCTATCTGTTGCGCATCCGTGCTATTTCCATTTAATGTTACCACAGCTTGTTGGTTCCAATAGAAATTTCTCACTATATTAATGTCATTTTTGTCGAGTCCTTTGCTCTTTTGACATTCTATAAGAATGTTATGTTTAACTTTATCAAAAGCTTTCTCATAGTCTATAAACGCAACGAAAAGATTTTTTTGTTGGTCTCGACATTTTTGGGCAAGAGTTGTGAAACTATACAGAGCTTCTACTGTTCCGAAGCCGTTACGAAAGCCAAACTGTCTATTACTCATATCCGCTTCGCTCTTTCTGAATATTCTTGCATGTATAATCTTTAAAAATGTTTTTAATAAGTGTTATATTAAGCTGATTAATCTATAGTCATTATAGTATTTGAGGTTCTTAGTTTTTGGTAGCGGAACAAAGGTTGGTAGCAGCCATTCTGTAGGTATTTCACCAGATTTGTATATGTTGTTAAAGAGTACAGTTATTGCACTTAAATGGTCTTCGTCTATAAGTTTAATCAGCTCGATATGAACTTCATATGGTGCAGGGGCTCTGCCAGATTTTAAGTTGTTTATAGCATCTTGGACTTCAGATTTTAATTATATTGTAGCTTCCTCGTTATTAATTTGTGTTGGTTCCGTTCTTGTGTCCATGAAAAGATCTTCAATATATTTAGTCCATACTTGTTTTATTTCAATTGGGTTATTAATAGGTTTATTGTTTTTGTCAATTAATCGGTTAGGTGTATTTGTTCTTGATTTTCCAGATGATTCTTTCACTTTTGTATGTAAATTATAATGATCATGCTTTTTCTGCAATTGTTCCACTTCGATGCATGTTTCCATCATCCACTTTTCCTTATACTCTTTTATTTTGTTCCTAATTGATTTATGTAATCTCTGTACTTATACGGGTTTTTGTTTCTATATTTTCTTCTTTTCTATGATTTCCAGTATTTCTTGAGTCATCCAAGGTTTTCAGTTTTCTGTTTTCTTTTGTAGAGTTTATTTCTGTGTTTTTATAACAGAATCTTTGATTTTGCTCTACTTAACAGTTTACTAAAAAAATTTTCGTTTTTTTAATATCTTACAAAATACGGCCCAATCTATGAAAAGTCAACCCTTTTTGTAAAATTTTAGCAAATGGAGGTATTTTAGGATTTTAAACTTTTGTTAATAATAAACACTTTTATTTATCTATTTTCAAATTTTCATCTTTGATTTATTTTTTTGGGGTTTTAACCAAATTTAAAACTGCCCACCAAATTACTTTTAAAATGATTTGTAACCTCGGAAATATTTTTTGGATGGTGATAGAGAGGTCACGAATGGAGACACTGCGGACAGCAGCCAGATGGTTGGTGAAGAGCGAGTCGTGGGTTCGAAAATAGCTTTTGGAACCGGGAATGGGTCCAACGGACAAAATAAGTAAAGATAGGACAGGATAAGATATAATAGAGAAGATACGGAAATAAACAAAAAGATGGATGGGTACAATTATCAAAGATAAGATAAAATAGAAAAAGGTGGCCACTTAACTTTTTGGGGTTCAAGGGGAAAATTAAGAAACCCTAGGAACGAAAAAAAGGAAAGATATTTAGGTTCTGAGACCAAGTCCAAGGAAAGATATTAATATTTAATTATCAAATAAATCTTCTCAATACACTACATAAACAAATAATAAATATATTAGGTGGATTCCGTTCACCTACTTACCTACAAAACTTAATCAGTCTGATCTTTCTTCTGGTCGAAGGTACATTACTAATTTAATGTAATAAGCAAATATTCAGAGGTATTATTTTATCAGGAAACTTATTAGAAGTCGAGAAATAAAATTCGTTAATAAAACAAAACAATATATTCAACAACACAATTATATAGGCGGCTATATTATGTAAACAAGTAAAAAAATGCATTATCAATTAATGAATAGTTGTATACATATAGAAATAAACAGTATTATGATTAAGAAATACCTCTACAGATTTAATATAATGAAATTATGCAAAAATTAAATTATCAGCGAAGAGAGCCTGATAGTATTTAAAAAAATTCAACTAAAGCTGATAAGAGAAATTTCTCTTCGCTGTTTATGGGCTTTTCTCGATAAGTAAATTAAAAATGAATAGCAAATAAAATAAAGTTAATTAAAGTTAAATTTAAAGGAATATAAAAAGGTTACAAGAATTCTGTATTCTTCTTCTTCCTTTGCCCTATCCGTTTCGGACGTTGGCTATTAACAAGGCTATTTTGACTTTGTTTACTGCACCTCTGAACAGTTCGGTCGATGTTAGTCCGAACCATTGTCGCAGGTTATGCATCCATGAGTGTCGTCTTCTTCCCGGTCCCCTCCTACTGTCGATTCTTCCTTGGACTATTAACTGTAGCAGCCGGTACTTAGTATGCCTCATGACATGTCCGAAGTACTCAAGCTTCCGTTTCTTTACGGTGAAGATTATTTCTTTGCTTTTGCCTATTCTCTGAATTACTTTCACGTTAGTGATGTGGTCTGTCCAGGATATCCGAAGAATACGGCGATATATCCACAGCTCAAAGGATTCTAGTTTCTTCAGGGTGGCTTCCGTTGTGGTCCATGCCTCTGCTCCATAGAACAAGACCGGGAAGACATAACACTTGACCAGTCTTAATTTTAGTTCCATTGAGATTTTGCTTGTGAACCACTTTTTCATATTGTTGAACGCGTTTCGCGCATTTTCAATTCGTGATCTTATTTCTGTTGACTGGTCCCATTTTGTGTTGACTGTGGTTCCAAGGTATGTGTATGTCTCCACTTGTTCTATTTTTCGGTTGTTTAATGTCAATTGCATCGGAGGTTGTTGTGTTCTGCTGATGAGTATGCATTTAGTTTTGGTTGTTCTAAATGCATTGAGTTTTAAACCATAGTCTTGACTTGCTGTGTGTATGCTTTGCATGAGTCTTTGAAGCTCGTTGCAGTTATTTGCGATAATAACTGTGTCGTCAGCATATCTAATATTATTGATTACCTCTCCGTTTACTTTGATACCCTCCGAAACTTCTCCCAGTGCTTCTCTGAAGATTTGTTCAGAGTATATATTAAACAGGAGCGGCGAGAGGACGCATCCCTGTCGTACACCCTTTTTAATATCTATCTTCCCACTGTGTAAGTTGCCCATCTTTATCTCAGCACTTTGGTTCCAATAGAGACTGGTTATTATGCGCAGATCCTTGCCATCAATATGCATCTTCCTGAGCATTTCCATGAGTTTATCATGTTTGACCTTGTCAAACGCCTTAGAGAAGTCGATGAAGCACAAGTGGACGTCCTTGTGCATGTCTCTGCATCTTTGAATTAAAACTTGCAGACTGAAGATCGCCTCTCTTGTGCCCAATGCGCTTCGGAATCCGAACTGTGACTCCGATATATTTGCTTCGCATTTGTTATATATTTTATTGTGTATGATTTTGGTGAAAACTTTGGTAATGTGATTTATCAAGCTTATTAAGCGGTGTTGATCATAGTGTTTTGCACTTGGTGTTTTAGGTATGGCTACAAAGGTCGATCGAATCCATTCGTCCGGAATCTCCCTTTGTCTTAAATGGTGTTAAAAAGGCCTGTCAGAAAATCGAGGAAGTGGTCATCCGTTTCGCATAGGAGTTTTATGATCTCGCCCTGTATGTTGTCGGGACCTGGTGTTTTGTCGTTTTTTAGCGATGAAATGGCTTTTTCCACTTCAAACCTTAGTATTTAGGGTCATGTCGTCATCTTGGTCCACTGTCGCTCTGCGTTTATCGTTAAAAAGTCGTTCTACATAATCTTTCCATGTGTCAATGAGCTTCAAGTCGTCTGATATAAGGTTACCGTCTGCGTCTATTAGTGTCGGGTGGGGATTATTGGTTTTCTTTTTAGTTGTTAATTCTTTGATTTTTTTGTGCATGTTGTGGTAGTCAGATCTTCTGTCGCATTCTTCGATTTCATCGCATTTCTCCTTCAGCCAGCGTTCCTTCGCTTCCTTTATCTTTGTTTTTATATTGTGACTTGTTTCTTGATACTTCACTTGATTTTTGCATTTGTGTTGTCTTCTTTCTTCCATAATATCAAGGATTTTATCCGTCATCCATTTTTTCTTCTTTACGCGCTCCTGTAACAGAAGTGTCTTGTTTGTCATTTCAACAGCTCTTTTTATTTCTTCCCATTTAGCAACTGCGTCTTGTGCGGGTTTACTCAAGTTTCCAATGTTTCTTCTTAAGGATTCCTGTACTTGTTGTTTAATGTTGGGATCCTTTAATTTCCTAATGTTTATCTTGGTTTTGTTAGGCTTCCTTTCTGTATTATAAAAATTAAACCAACCCTCACTTGGTTTTAAGTGAATTATCTGTCTCGCACTGTTGTTTAATAATTAGCTGTTCGTACTGAGAATTAAATGTTCCTAAAAATTATTGGTGAGGAGTTCTTAATAGCTGCTTGAAAGTTCGTATTAAAATATTAAATGTTCCTTTAATTAAATTGCTAAATGGGTAGTTAACCTTAACTACAGGTTAAGAAATGGTTTGAGGCTGATTCGGCCAGGATTGGGTAATATGATTACATACCATATTAGTCACCCAGATAATTGAAGGTAATATGATTACAATAACTTACAATGAAATTTAGATGACTACTGGACTACTACTGATTTTTGTTATACTTTATTAGTAACAAGCACTGAAGTTAATTAAAATAATGGTACCAATAATGGTAACCATATTTAATCTAATATGGTATTAGAAAGAAAGAAATATATACACACTTAAAGAAAAAATTCACAGAGAACGGTAAGATACGCAAGCGTCTTACTCAAAGACTGCCCTTCCAGAAGTGATATTCTTCCTCTCAAAATTTCACAAGCTTCCAAAAAAAAAGGTGGGCTAACCCCCACTTAAAAACGACAGGCCAGACTGTATCCATTTCTAGAAAGATAAAAAGGTTCTAACTAACATAGGAAGTAACGGGAACAAACGTGAGAAGAGATAAAAACTTCTGAATTACGTTCTCTAAGAAAAATACTAGTGCTTTACGACGATCTTTACTAAAGTTTTAAACAGAACCCGCCTGGAACCGAAAAAGAATAATCCAAGCCCTACCATAAAGTATACTACTTCGGCGTCTTTTTATAAGTATATTCTTCCGTACTCTGAGAAGTCGGTATGTTCCAATAAAATTTAACAAAGATGAGTGAGCCCACCCGCATAGCTGTTTGCGAATACGGCCATGGGTCTCAGCAACAGAGGTAAAGGGATTTAAAAGTGTTTATTATTTTAATTATAAAAAAAATGTTACAGATTTACTTAATAGATTTTGTTTAATTATTTCATCGTCATCATCATCATCAATGGCGCCACAACTCTTCGTGAGTCTTTGCCGCGTTTACTATTGCCTTCCATGTTTGTCGGTCAATAATTTAGCAATCTAATTTTTTTAAAAAGCACTGAATCTTTTCAAAACTAGACGGTACAGAAAGTAAAGGATGACCACGAAGTAGATGGATTAATGACGTGGAGGAAGACCTACAGATTCTAAGGATCAGAAGATAAATCGACAGGTGTCGCGACTTTTTTGTAAGCAGGCCAAGATCCACAATGGATTGTCCAGTCACTTATGAATGATGATGAATCTTTTTAAAATCTTGTACAACAAAAACTAAACCATATCTAACTTAATTTATGGAATTGAAATTGGATTATTTGGATGGTCTCAAGAAAATTTTAAAATTATACAAAATTTTTTGGCTCATAAACAGAATAACGTACTGATGCAAACAGATGATGAAAACAAAGAAAATATTTTGAAGCAAGTTAAACAGGCTTCAAACAAATATAACGACCTAGATATTATTGGGCATGATGTAAATGAGGACAATATTTTGGAGGAAATGGAAAAAAAGGAAAAATGGCATAGATCTTTAGAGACCCAACTGGCAAACAACAAAATTAAATCTTCAATAAGACAATCCTGTAATTGTTAAATGACATGCTGCCATAAGATCACTCTGAAGATAGTTCTTATCAATGAAGATTAATGGAATATGAATCGATATTTACAGCGACTATGGCTTTTATCTAAGGTTACCGAAAAACTTTCTAAAAGAAAACTTCAATAGGGAGGTCGAAGAAATATTACAAGAAAATATATGTTTTCACACAATAGCAATATGCACCGACTGTCTCCGCAGTTGACTCAATCAGAAATATATACTCCATACATCCCATTGTACAGTGCATCCACAGTATCTGCCAACAGCAGTCAAAAAATGGTGTTTCAGTAACTATCATCCGGATACCATCCCATGTTGGTGTCAATGGAAATGAGAATGCTGATTATGTAGCAAAACTGGCCTGCTCCTTAGAAAATATGAAAAACATACAACTTCACCAAGACCTAAAGGCCAGTATTAAGAACGACGTACTAAGCACTTGGCAAACACACTGGAACGTGCAAAATACAAAACTACGCACAATTCAACTGTTAACTCCATCACCATGCCTCAAATGAGCACAAAAACAATATTATTATCAGAAGGCTCAGAATAGGTCACACTCGTCTTACTCATGGACATCTGATGTCTTCTGAAAACCATCCTCGCTGTGAACATTGTAATGAGTCCTTAACAGTCCAGCACATATTACTAGAATGCGTCCACTACAAACCTCAAAGAGACTACTGCAACATTCAAAATAATTTAAGTGATCTATGTGGTTCTACAAACATGTACCGTGCCATAATTCGTTTCCTAAAAGAACTACTTAGTATAATTATATTAAGATGTTGCTAATGTATCCTAACGTGTATATAAACAGATTGTATGTATATGTATGTAAACATAAACATGTTGTAATAACTTTGTACCAGTGTCAATGGCCCACAGTTGCTGAGACACTTTAATTAAAAAAAAAAAACAGAAAGTCATATTTAGTTACTCTTTAGAGAGAAATCATTATTTCTAGAAATAATTAGACTTAGATTTGGGATTTTAATTTTATCCAAAACTTGCTACCATTTCTGTAGTCCAAAGGGGAGGTTACAGAATCCACAGATTTTACTTGATCTTGTTAAATCCTAGTCTTACCTCATTTTTTGTCAACGATTTATTTGGATTGTGGATAGAAGCCAAATAAATCGTTGTCAAAAAATATGGTTACAAGAATATAGACAGAAAATCATTGACGCAATGTTACTTTAAGAAATAACGTAAAAGGAAGTAAAATAAATCATCACTAAGACAATCAAATTTGTATACAAAACAAGAAATTATAACCAGACAAGCAATAATCATTAATTTAGTTAATTGGTGTTCTATGGCCTTGTCTTCAGATGAGTGTTAAAAAATCAATCAAACTTAATTATTTCCTTGTAAAATAGGCTTCCCATTCTGCAAAAATATTAAATATATAGTGCCCTTGATTTTCTCAAAATAATAATGATCAATTGATTATATCGCGTGATCTACCATTAATACTTACCTTAGTACTTATTCCTAACTAGGTCACATTCTTTTATTTCGTCATAAGGTCGATTCTAATATTTTGGCAGCATAATCTCTAATGGTCCCAGCTACTCCTATCTTTGGCAATAGCGGTATATAAAAGACACAATAATCATTTTCAGATTAGTATTGTCTCAGTATTAACATTATACACATTAACATGTTCTCAAAGGCAAGTATTGCATTTGTTTCTTAATTGCTGTACAGGTTGGTGTTGTGGGATTTGTTTTGCAATCGATGTAAAAGATACTCGGTATTGTGAAGTGATTAATTTTTTTTGTAGTTTATAAACATCATTACTGGCGTTTGGTTTTAGTACGTTTTTTAAATAAGTTGACTGTTAAGATTATTTTGTAATTAATTTTGCATTTTATAACATTATTTTGAAATATTTTCAATTTGTTTTTATCATCTGCTCATTTTCTATATGCCCTTTTATTCAATATTTCATATATAGTTTATCTAGTTATGTTGCTTAAAATTTATTTAATCAATTTTAAAGTTAAATAATATATTTTTTGAAACTAAATAACAAATTAAAGTTTAAAATTCTTTATAATATTTTTCGATATCCAGCCAAAAGATTTTCAAATTAGAGTCCGGAAAAAATTTAAAGTTCAAATTGAAAATAAGGTCTTTGTACTTTGTTTGCGGTTACTTTTAAAAATATATTAATTACTTGTATTATTTTTTAAACAAGCTTTTGCTTAATTCATTTTTTAAAATAATTTAAGGTAAATAATTTAAAAAATATTTCTGTCATTCAAATCAAATTTAATTTTTAATAGTAAATAATTTAGTATTTAAAAAGTTTTAATTGTTGACCCATTACTTTCATTAGATTTACCTTTATGTGTAATTATCTGTCTTGTTTGTTTTACAAATCTTCTATCTCAATTTTACACGAATTATTTCTATTTAATTTCCCTTATGAATTCTTTTTATGTCGTCACTTTTTTTAATTTTTGCCTCAATTTTCACTCCAATAGTAGTAGTATTTCGTTTGCTATTTAGTGTCATCTTTTTTAATGTGTTTCTGTATCTATATTATGACCCGCTGTTTTCAGAACTAAGTTTTTAAATGTATTCCAATAATTTTATGGATTCCAGTTGAGCATCTACAAAATAGATAATTTCTATTATACGTTTCTAGTAATACTACGTTTATGACATCGAATAAATCTTGAATATATTAGTTTAAATATCTGATCGGTCTCTTTTCTAAACTTCCGTCATATTTATATAATGTTCCTAATTTTTCTTAATTAAATATACAATTCGAAAAAATGATAACTCTACCATTTGTCGTTTAGCATTTGCTCCCCCTCAAATATTGTGTATTGTTAATATATTTATTTTTATGTGCTATCGGAATGATATTATATGTACAATGATGACTAAAATGAGCCAGATATGTATTAAACAACTCGGCGGCCAGAATAAGAACAAGAATATAAGCAAACAATTTGTGCACATACGAGACCTAACAACTATATCTTGGAACAAGCAGGTTTTTCTATGATATAATATGGAATTGTAACAGTTTCATCATCATCACTAGCTCGACAATCCTTTTGGGTCTTGGCCTGTTCCAGGATTCTTCTCCATTCTGATATGTTTCGTTCTTTTTTTCTCCAGTTTTTTATTTTATAAGGTTCTTATATCATTTTCTATTTGTTCTAAGTATCTCAGTTTCGGTCTTCCTCTTGTTCTTTTTCCTACTGGGATCTGTTTGAATATTTTGTTTGGTATTTCGCCCTCTTCCATTCTTTTTACATGTCCTATTCAACGTAGCCGTCCTATTTTAATGAATGTTATAATATTCGGATCCTGGTATATTTTGTATAGTTCAGAGTTGTATCTTTTTCGCCATATTCCGTTTTCTTTTGTTTCCTTATATAATGTGTCGCAAGGTTTTTCTTTCGAAGGTGGCTATCAACATTTTCTCTCTTTTAGTGAGTGTCCAGGTTTCTGAGCCGTATGTGAGTACCGGTCTTATTAGGGTTTTATATCTTAGTTTTATATATTAGTTGCCTAATTAAGCCATGGTAATATTTATTTGCAATAAATATTCGCCTCTTCACTTCCTCCGCCACGTTATTAACAGACGTGACTAGGGATCCAAAGTATATAAAGTTTTTTACCCCCTCAATGTTGTTTTCTCCTATTGTTATATTTTGTGGCTGCCTTATTTCTGCGTTTTTACTTACCTGCATATATTTTGTTTTGGTCTGATTGATTTTAAGACCACTATTGTATGCAGCTTGTTCTATTTGGTTGTATGCCTCTATCATTTCTCTTCTTGACCTTGCGATTGTATCAACATCATCTGCAAATGCTAGTATTTGCACGCTTTTATTAATGATTGTTCCTCGTGTATTGACTGTTGTGTCCCTCAGTATTTTCTCGAGTACGATGTTGAACAAGATGTATGATAGAGCGTCTCCCTGGCGTAGTCCCTTTATCACATCTATTGTTTCCGTTAATTCATTTTGTATCCGGATTCTACTTTCTACTTTTAGAGTTTCTTTTATTAGTTCTATTGTTACAGTTTAATTGTATATTTTATGTTTAATTAATTTAATTAATTCTATTTAACTAATTGTTTGATAATAAAAAAATGCTGACAGCGAAATATTGGAACAAGAGGTTTTTAACAAATTAAAAAATAATTAATAAGGGTAACTTTACCCTTAGCTTGAATAACAACCTGAATTTTATTAGGCATTGTGTCTACTAGGCCTTCACATAATTCAGGGGTGAAACTATCCCATATTTCTCACAATTTAGCACGTAGTTGTGGCAAAGTACGCTGAGGGTTATTTCTTAGGCGTTCATTCATTTTATGCTAAACTGGCACTATTGTATTAAAATTTGGGCTGCTAAAAGGATGTGACAAAACTTTAACATCATGTTCTTAAATCCATTTTTTGATAAATTTAGCCGTATGGCATGAGGCGCCGTCCTATTGAAAGATAAAATCTCCAGACTGATATAACTTTGCAGCACTTGGTAAAAACGAATGTTCAAGGATATGTTGATATTTGGCTACGTTTAGTATTCCTTTAACAAAATGTAAAGTTCCCAACCCTCTGGTCGACATAAAAACCCCACACCGTGATGCCCTATGGAAACTTTACAATCCTTTTGAGTCACTCCTTATGGAATGCTTTTGTTTTTTTTTTTCGAATCACACGCTTTCGATAATCTTACACGCAGACATTTAATTTGCTTTCGTCGCTATAGATAACTTGCTTCCAGTTATGTTTGGTCCACGAAAGTTTTGATTTAGCCCAAATATAACGATTCCTTATTTGAGTTTCCGTTAACAATGTTGGCTTACTTGAATAATCCAACAAATAGAAAATTTATTTCTCAAAAAAGAACCTATCAAACATAACTTATAAAAACTAAGATAGCTTTTGTGGATATGTTTACGACACAATTCTATGAAAACATTTATCCCAGTTTCTCTATTCATATTCTTACATATTTCGGAATATACATATTCTATTCTATTCTTACGTGAATATACATATTCTAATTAAATGATGTACCCTCCTTTGAGAAACAGCTTTTGGACGACCTGAGCTTTTGCCGCGAACATCAAAACCGGCAGTTTCCCAATATTTCGTGCTGTTGCTACAGTCAATTCACTGAAAAATCCACGCATTGTTTTTTCTTTATTGTACTGATGAATAATATGTTCTCGAGCTTTTGGATCAGTAGGTTTTCCACGTGCCATTTTTATATTTTACTCGTAATAAAACTGACGGTTGTTAACTATTCATCAAATCCTTCTTTGCGCCAGACTCATAAAATTTAAGAAACGGAAGGAAAAGCAAAAAATGTTCTAATATGTAGTTGTCAGCAGTTTTCTCTTATCAAGCAATTATTTAAATTGTAATCAATATAAAATATATAATTAAGCCGCAAAAATAATTCCATAGATCAGAAAAAATGTTTTTTATATCATACTTAACATTAAATAAAAAAATATTGGCGAATTGGCATTATATTCGCAAAATAACTGCTTGTTCCAACATATAGTTGTTAGGGCTCGTAGTTCGCACTATGAAGTTTAATGGGAGCTCCGCCCTAATAGAAAAACTAAAAAATAAAAATCCTGACATTTTTTGTTGCGAAAACCGTGTTTTAAAATGGAGAGACATTAAATAGTTAAATTATAATAAAAACCAAATCACACCCTTTATTGAAATTTACTTTTATGATGAATTGACGCATGACACAAAGCCGCAAGCAAACAGAAACGAAAAAGCAAGCATTGTTGCTGAGTCTTCCAGAGAAAATGCAAATGACTAATAAGACGATTAATATTAACCTTCTCTTCTCATGGCGCCGTCTCCTTTCGAAGGTTGGCAATCTAAATGGCAATTGTAGTTTTGGAAACTGCTGCGCGAAAGGTTTCTGCGGATGAGCGGTCGAACCATCTCCTCAGGTCTTTCAGCCACGAGTTCTAGCGTCTGCCTACTGATCTTTTGCCCTGTACTTTTCCTTCCAGTATAACTTGAAGTAATTCGTATCTTTCGCCTCTCAACACATGACCCAAGTATTGCATTTTCCTCTCTTTGATTATTCTTAGTAATTCTTTTTGTTCACACACGCGACGAAGTACCTCAACATTAGTAGCTCCTTGTACCCATGGAATTCTCAACATTCGTCTGTATATATACATCTCAAAGGCATCTATTCTTTTTTCTATTTTAGAGTCTATTGTCCAACTTTTACAGCCATACTGTAAGACAGAAAAAACGTAACATCTGATTATTCGGATACTAAGCTGCAGATATAATATAATATTTAATATTATATAATATTAAATTAATATTTTTTTTTATATTGATACTCGTTCCTCTCCAACAATTTCCCTAAAATAATTGTAGCAGTATCTTCTTATGTACTCTAATCTGGATATATATTATAAATTGTTTCATATATATAATTCACGTGCTTTCATTCTGTTTTTCATATTTTTGTCTTTCCTTAGTTTTCTATAGCATTTTTTTAGCTTTCAAAAAAAAACGGTTTGTCAAGAGATTCTTATAGATTTTAGATAGTATTGGTAGTAAGCTAAAAACTCTATTTAAAGTAGCTTCTGCTGCAGATTTTTCGGGTTCAGCTATTATTACGATTTTAGATTTTTCGGTTTCCCAATAAGCAGACAATCAGTGGGAAGATCACCAAAACGAAGGAGTAAAAACATGCTGCAGCACATTAAAAAACAAACAGGGTCATGTCCAAAAAAAAAAAAAAAGAAAAAGACGAAGGTAACAGCATGGAATTGCAAATATGCTTTGTCGCAACTAACGAGTACAACAAAATATTAGCTTTCTGTGATTGCAGGACATAAAGAAATTGTTGGTATTCAGATTATTAAACTCTTGGTAGAGAATATTATTCTGAAGCTATTTTGATGTGGCCTCTTGAAGCAAGTATTATTTTTATTGGGAATAAGCCACAATTTAAGTTTAAAACAGGTTTATTGACGTTTCAACGTTAAAAATCGTATTGTCAATGTTTTGAATTTTTAAAACGATTGCCGAAGTGGAAATTGAAACATCAGTAAACTTATTTTAAATTTAAATTGTGTTTTTTTAATAAAAATTGTAATTGCTTGCTGGAGAAAGAACTATTATTCCTGTAACCATACCAGGAATACTATTTTAAAGTATACAAAAAACCCACACAGTGAAAGATGTCGAAAAAAAAAGAAACTTAGTCCAGCATACTAAAAAAACCTTCCAGGTCAAAGGCAAGCCAAAAGGTTAAAATATATATTGACTTGCTGTGAAAAAATTCTCTTAAGGCTTTATAAGACTGAACTTGGACTAACCACAAATATTCTCAGTAGATCCTGCTCACCCAAATATTGACTATACAATAAGCAAAGTGGACAAAGCAGTATGCAGATTCATTTAAAATGCAGAGGAATGAAATTAAAAACATGACCAGGTAACAAATATCTTTCCAAAATGGATAATTTGCCTTCTTAAAAGTCTAAATATGTTGGACTAAAAATAGATGTAGAATGTACTTAAAAAATTTTTCGTCGCAAAGTTGCGACGATGTATCACGTTGATTAATTGATTTAATTTTAATTAAAAGCAACTCTTGTAATAACTTTATTATTAAAAAATTATAACCACGAATTTTTGTGGTATTTGTTAGATTTATAATAACAGTATGGACTATTATATAAGTGGACTTAACTTTGGATACCGTTACAAATTTGGTTCACTCTTAAGTCAAGGTAGTCAATTATGTAGTTTATAAGTTTCTGTTATTTGTAAAAATACATTTTCAAGTGTTCAAACACATGTTTTCTTTTTGGTTTTGGTTTGCTGTTTACCAACTGTTAATTTTATTATTTATTAGTGCTAAATATTGCTTGCCATTACTTGTTTGAGGTCTTTTTGATGTTTAGTTGATTTTCGTATAGAGTATTGGATCTTATTAATAGTTGTAATAATAAGTTTTAATAGGCATTTTTGAATCGCTTAGTTTTTTAGGTTTAGCATAAGCCTTTTAAGGTTTTTATTTCTTCTAGTTAGTGCCGACTTTTTTTGAGTGTTTTAGTTTGTTACAAAGACCTTTGCACTTTTTACTTTTAAGCAATTTTTTCTGTTAATTACTAGAATAATTTTACTGCGCTTTCTCCATTTTTATCTGGTGTTTTTCCAATAAATAATGCACTACCAAATTATTTTATTGCAAGTATTTTAATAATGATAAAATTCGTTTTCTTAAATGACATCAAATGTTTATGTGTTCAGTAACTATAAACCCCGAAAAAACGGTATTTTTAAATACATAAAATTATGAAATAATTTTCTAATTACAGATCCTTGCAATCGCTACATTCGTAGCCGCGGCTAATGCAGGTTTGTTAGACTATGGACACGCCCCAGTAGCGCACTCCTACTCAGCACCTGTAGCTCACGCATATTCGGCACCTGTAGCCCATGCGTATTCCGCACCAGTAGCTCATGCTTATGCCGCACCTGTAGCTCACCACGCATATGCTGCTCCAGCTTTGGTGAAATCTGCTCACCATGACGTAGACTACTATGTAAGTAATAATGTAGTTATGTTCTAGTTTTTTTTTATATTAATTACTTTCAAAAGATAAAGAGAAGTATCGTTGATGATAAAAGATAATAAAGGTTTTTGACTATTTGGGAAACACAGGAGAAAGTAGGAGGACAGAAAAAAATATACAAAAGTTGTACAATAGATTCTCAGATAGGAAAGGACAATCTCAGAAAGGCATTCTGATATATTATAGATAAGATATATTATAACAATTAGCGTATCTAATATAGGAAAGCAAAGAATAAAAATCAATACAGCTATAGGATCTGGTAAAATAAATAAAGAAATTCTCACTTACCGAACACACCTATATCAAACCTATACAAAAATGTATATATATATATATATATATATATATATATATATATATATATATATATATATATATATATATATATAATACAAGTTTCCAGATTCCAGATGATTAGTTTACGTCTGTAGTATGCCCTTATTAAAGAAAGTACCTTCGAAAAAGTACTAAGATACTGTACTTTTATGTACACATATTAAAAATATATAAAAAACATTTACAATATACATCATAGAATATTAAATCATTCAACAACAGTTGGATACATTTCAATTTCGACTTGGAAATAGTCTTCCAAATAAGGAAGATTCATTCATACATAGGAGTTTATTAATATCTAGAGGTATATTGATCCACAAGGAAAATTAATTTCGTGTAGTCAGCTGCATACCATAAATAACAAAAATTTTATTTAAAAAATCTTAACTCTCTAAAAAATCAAGCTCGTAGGCACTTCGGCTCAGGGCCAGCAATCAAAGTTTAGGAGACTTAAGTTGCCATGAAGTAAATTCCATCTAAAACTGAAATATCCTAGAATGCTATCAGCAATAATGTTACTTCAAATTAATTTAACTATATTTATTTAAAGGGTTTTTTCCGTTTATTGTGGCTTCACAAATGTATAACTAGTAAAACCACCGATGATGGAATAGTCATTCCAAAAACGGTTTGTGATGTAGCTTGAAAGGGTTCTTTTATTTTATTATACCTTCAATGAACGATTTTTTAAATGAAAACTTTGTATATTGATATCCGTTACGCGTTTTAGAAGAGCTGTGTTTTGTGTCCCCCTTACATCTCAATATAAACCAGCGTTCTTAACTTGAATAATAGTTTGGATCACTCTATAAAATCTGCTTCAGAATTAAGAACGCCAAAATATTTTACAGAATGAAAACTGTTCTTTGTAATCAGCATCTCAATTTAAAAGATATAATTCAAATACTTAGTTGTTAGATATTGATAAGCTTGCTATAAGGAGTCTATCTTTCTTTCTTCCTTTCCCTATCCGTTTCGGACGTTGGCTATTAACAAGGCTATTTTGACTTTGTTTACGGCACCTTTGAACAGTTCGGTCGATGTTAGTCCGAACCGTTGTCGCAGGTTATGCATCTATGAGTGTCGTCTTCTTCCCGGTCCCCTTCTACTGACGATTCTTCCTTGGACTATTAACTGTAGCAGCCGGTACTTAGTATGCCTCATGACATGTCCGAAGTACTCAAGCTTCCGTTTCTTTACGGTGAAGATTATTTCTTTGCTTTTGCCTATTCTCTACATTACTTCCACGTTCGTGATGTGGTCTGTCCAGGATATCCGAAGAATACGGCGATATATCCACAGCTCAAAGGATTCTAGTTTCTTCAGGGTGGCTTCCGTTGTAGTAAATGCCTCTGCTCCATAGAACAAGACCGGGAAGACATAACACTTGACCAGTCTTAATTTTAGTTCCATTTAGATTTTGCTTGTGAACCACTTTTTCATATTGTTGAACGCGTTTCGCGCTTTTTCAATTCGTGATCTTATTTCTGTTGACTGGTCCCATTTTGTGTTGACTGTGGTTCCAAGGTATGTGTATGTCTCCACTTGTTCTATTTTTCGGTTGTTTAATGTCAATTGCATCGGAGGTTGTTGTGTTCTGCTGATGAGCATGCATTTAGTTTTGGTTGTATTGAGTTCTAAACCATATTCTTGACTTGCTGTGTGTATGCTTTGCATGAGTCTTTGAAGCTCGTTGCAGTCATTTGCGATAATAACTGTGTCGTCAGCATATCTAATATTATTGGTTACCTCTCCGTTTACTTTGATACCCTCCGAAACTTCTCCCAGTGCTTCTCTGAAGATTTGTTCAGAGTATATATTGAACAGGAGCGGCGAGAGGACGCATCCCTGTCGTACACCCTTTTTAATATCTATCTTCCCACTGTGTAAGTTGCCCATCTTTATCTCAGCACTTTGGTTCCAATAGAGACTGGTTATTATGCGCAGATCCTTGCCATCAATATGCATCTTCCTGAGCATTTCCATGAATTTATCATGTTTGACCTTGTCAAACGCCTTGGAGAAGTCGATGAAGCACAAGTGGACGTCCTTGTGCATGTCTCTGCATCTTTAAATTAAAACTTGCAGACTGAAGAGCGCCTCTCTTGTGCCCAATGCGCTTCGAAATCCGAACTGTGACTCCGATATATTTGCTTCGCATTTGTTATATATTCTATTGTGTATGATTTTGGTGAAAACTATGGTAATGTGATTTATCAAGCTTATTAAGCGGTGTTGATCACAGTGTTTTGCACTTGGTGTTTTAGGTATGGCTACAAAGGTCGATCGAAGACATTCCTTCGGAATCTACCCTTTGTCGTAAAAGGTGTTAAACGGGATTGTCGGGACCTGGTGTTTTGACCCTTAGTATGTCGGGTCCAGTCATGTCGTCATCTTGGTCCACTGTCGCTCTCCTATATAAGGAGTAGAGGCGTAAAAATAAAAAAAAAGCTAAAGAGAAGCCTTCGAAATGTGGTAAAGTTGTCAAGTGATGAGTATTTAATGGGTGCAAGGAGTTACTAAAGCAAATGTTTTACAACGACTAGATTAAGTCAAACTGCACTGCATAGATAACTGCAAAAGAATGAAGCAAAAAGAGGAAAAACTTTTTATGTTGTAGTATGTTAGTGAAAGTAATTTTATAGACTCAAACGTATTTTTAATAAAAGCTTATAGTTGTTATTGCTATTTTTCTATGTATCATGTTAACAGATACTGTAAATTAATTCTACAATATTTGTTACATATGCTTTAAAAGTAACAATGCTCTTAAATATGCGTGAAAAATAAAACCAGATACAGTGAAAATTTCAATCAGAAACTCCTGTTCAGTATCAGAGAACTTTATATATACCTGAAGAATGTTTAGTGATAATTATTTTACCTTGTGATACATCATCAACTGTAGTTACTAATTTGGTAATTTGTCCACTATAATCACGAATATACACTTTTTTGTTAAAATTTTCAATACTTTTTTGTTTCCATAAAAGTTTTAAACCAATACCATTTCTGTACCATTTTTTAGGCCCATCCAAAATACGAATTCAACTATGGAGTTCAAGACGGCCACACTGGAGACCACAAAACCCAACACGAAGTCCGTGATGGTGACGTAGTGAAAGGCTCCTACACCGTAGCTGAACCAGACGGTACTCTCCGTACTGTTCACTACACCGCTGATGACCACAACGGCTTCAACGCAGTTGTAGAAAAATCCGGACATCCCGTTCACCCAGCTCCAGCTTATGGACACGGAAAAGTACTCCTAGCCGCTCCTGCTGCCCACCACGCTCCCTTGTACCATCATTAAGGCACTCAGTTTGTTCGTTGATTTTTGTCTAATTATTTATTTTTTGTTTTACTTGATTTATTGTGTAATCCATTTTGTATATATTATTAAAAAGCAATAGACTGAAAGTGGCTTTTGATTAAATTTCTGTCTCAATATATACTTTCTGACTTAAACTAATAATAAAAAACAAAACATAATATAACCATCCTCTGAAAGCAAAACTAATACCTATTAGTTGATATTTTTAACAATATTTTTATTCACCATGACTTTCCTGATCTATGGTCGCAAGCAACTATAATTCCAATCCTTAAATATAATAAACCAAAAGACGATCCAAATTCCTATCGTCCAATATCACTTACGTGTTGTACCTAAAAACTTTTAGAAAAAAATCCTTAATTATCGTCTTAAATGGCACCTCGAAAACCAGAACCTAATAAGAATCAGACAAAGTGGATTTCGTACGTGTAGATCCACAAAAGACAATCTAATAACACTTGAATCAAGTATACATGAATCCTTTCTGCATAACCAAAAACTTATTGCCGTATTTTTTGACATAAGAAAAGCGTTTGACACAACATGGAGACATCTTATACTAAAAACACTCCAAGAATGGGATGTTCAAGAGCATATGTAGTCCTTTATTAAAAATTTTCCAGAAACACGAACTTTTCGAGTTAGAACCAATGGATTTACATCTTCCAGACGAGTACTTCAAAACGCACTTTACAAGGATCTACTCTAAGTCCTACTCTCTTTCTAATTGCAATAAGTAGTATTATACATCAAATAAAACTACCTGTATTTACTAGCCCATATGCAGACGACTTGGTCATTTATCTAAAAACAAACAACGTAACTCTGGGAACACATATACTTAAAACTACCTTACACACACAATTAAAAGCTGGTCGCAAAACACGGGGTTTATATGCTCTAGTAAAAAGACACGTTATTTAATTATTAGCAAAAGAAAAAATTATCCTAATGTTTAATTAACACTAAATTGAGTGGTCCTGAAGCACGCAGAAGAAATAAATTTCTTAGGACTTCCTTTTGAACGTAACTTAAACTGGGAAGGCCACATAACCAATCTGCAACGTTCTTGCCAATCCAGAATTAATCTAATAAAAATGCTGTCAAATACCTCTTGGGGGCAGATACAACAACCTTACTTACTCTATACAGATCACTAATACGAAGTAAAGTAGACTACGGCTATTTATGCTACGATACTGCTAACAAAACATCTTTAAAAAAAACTTGACTACATTTAAAATATGTGCTTGAGATTAGTTTTAGGTGCCACAAGAACTAGTCCAGTAAGTAGCTTACAAGCTCTGGCTAATGAACTGCCCTTAAGCCAACGAAGCCAACTCCTATCACTAAATTACGTTGCCAGAATTTCAGCAAACAACAGCAACATAACCTACTCAACAATACTTTGCAGAACAAATATATCTTCCGATCTTTACAGAAACATTGCGATAAAAAAACTACCATTTCCTGAGTGACTAAAACGTATTGTTCTTAATTTAGAACATTTCAGTCTTACTATGCCTCTTCATGTAAATTTTCCTCCTTGCATGATCAAACCTCCAAGAATAGACACGTCTCTAAAAGAACTCCCGAAACATTCCACACATCCTTTCCTTATACAGCAAGCTTATAAAAATGTAATATCCAAATACCCAACAACCCATCACAATCTTCACTGATGCTTCCAAATGTGATGAAGGACATGCTGCAGCCTACATCTACGAAAACGTCAAGTCTACCATACGAATCCCAACAAATTGTTGTATATATATAGCGGAGAACTTACGGCAATTCACTAAGCCATGAAAAATTATGGTTTTATCAATGAAAGCAAATTTGTTATCATCACCAATTCAATGAGCGCATTACTTGGAATAAAACAGCTATATACAACTCACGCCATACTTCTCAAGATCAACGAAGAGTTATCTTATCTACAGACTCAACAAAAAGATATTTCCTTAAAAGTGGTAATAGGGAAGTGGACTCTCTGGCAAGCAATGCAACAAGCGACCAAAGTATTCCTATCATAAATCAAATGTTTTGGACTGATCACAAAGTAAATATCAAAGCCCACATGTACAGACCGTGGCCAACTACTTGGAATCACACTGCCAACAAACTCAAAGAATGTCTAAGTCAAGTAGAAACCAAACTCATCTTACCAAGTAATAGAAAAGTGTAAGTCATCATACAGACTCCGAATAGGACATACTTTCGTTACCCACAAGCATATCTTCAACCAGGAGGCTGCTCCGAAGTGCAACACTCAGTTGTCATTGAAACATATAATTGTCGAGTGTCCAGTGTACCAGAACGAAAGAATCGCGTGTGCCCTTAGTGACAATTTAAAAAGTGTACTTACTTCAAACTTACAGTCTTTATTAAGTTATCTTAAAATGACTAAACTATATACCAGATTATGAAGAAAGAAATATTTTTTTTATGTAACAATATGTATCTTTCTGTTTGTGTATGTCCCCCCGCTAATAACCCTTAGTGGTTGATGCGGGTATATTCTTTTAAATAAAAACAAATATGATCTGAAGATTTGTATAGTAATACTTAATGTGACTTGTCCGTACTAGAACAGCTATTATTCATGTTGGTATGAAACTGTCAACAGTTTGTATATAAAGATCCTTATGAAGATTATTACTTTTGTTAACAAAGCCCCAAAACTGACCTACCATTCTGTTTGTTTATAATAAAAAGGATAAAGGGAAGTCACGTTTACTCTTGTTTGAAGTCCCAATGTAGGTGACATTTTTCTGTAATAAAATTTTTATGTTTACGTCTAAGTTCTCTATAACTAAAACAATTATCTGTCATTATATTGCGGTTGTAGGTAAAAATAGGATAAGACGTATTTCAGCTTGTCTTATTTTTGAAACGCATTCTTTTTCTAAATTAAATTCAAATTCATCAGATATTTTTCCACAGTATATATAAGATTTATATGAATAAATAGTCCTCGAATCAGTAGGACACACAGTCAATTATATAGTGTGTCCGTAAAGTATGGAATAAATTCGATATTTCCTAAATGAAAAGCCTTTTTAAAAAAATCTAAAACACATCGATTTTTAAATTTAACGTTCTACATTTTATAATAAAATTTCATTCTACAAGGTGATACACTGAAACCACTCAAATTGCAGTTGGGCGTCAATTGAAACAACTAAAGTGCAAACGCAAAAGCGCCAATCGAAACCCAAACAAAATTTAGGGGTGGTATATGGAGAAGGAGATGATCAATTAGAGAAGAACTAGCAAAGAAGTTATAATAAAAAGAATGGCTTAGCTCAAAAGAACACAGAGACACAAAACCTCAAGCACGAATTCGGGCTAGCCTCACTACACTAGAATTTGGCTTTGAGATAAGGGGAAAAGAGATCTTTTAACCAAAAGAATACAATATAATAATGCACCGGAAAATCTGGAACTATAAAAGGGGTAAGATAAGAGAATATACGGAGATGCCTAGGAAAATACTAAGATGGGCGCCAGCTAATTTCTGAAGGAAATTAACAAAAAAAAAAATAAATGAAGTTATGAACAACAAGGAATAAAGTAGTATTGATTTAATACCCTGTAATAATGTTTAAAAACCGAAAAGACAATATTGACCTTGTTATGCTATATTATAATTGTAAGCAGGAACTGAAATAAAAGCAAAACTACTTGGAACAAATATATTTATAATATTAACAACTAACAAAACTCACCTATATATATATATAGAGAAAATATAATTACAGTAGTGGGGCTACGGTATGCGAGGACCAAAAAGCCACGACAAAATTAAATATCCCCACTACTGGGCCAAACGAAAAGGTGTATTAGTAAATCTATAATCTAAGTCCATGGGAGAAGCGAGATCTTAACACTAAGGTTAGTTACGAAAGTTAAATCCTAGATAGGTAAGGTAGGGAATATAAATACTAAAAAAAACCGTGACGGTTATACAAAAGAAACTACCTTACCTAACAAATATACGACTAATATTTGTCGAAGCAGCTAAACACCAGATCTATGTGTAAGTGTTATGCTTACACACAGATGCTGGGAGATATCTAAAGTGATCAAGTGTGATGAGTATGGCCAACAGACTCGGAAAGATATATATATATATATATATATATAATTTTTAAAAAAACCCTGATACATAAATTTCTTCCCTTCCTTTTTAAAAACCGCTATACAAAAATCATGAACCCCTTCCCTAACAATGAATCTAATTTAATTAATTAATAGCTATTTACCTAACTTTTATAGATGTTACAAAAACTGTAATAAGTACTAACCTTGGTACATGCATATACAAAGTTGTAAATTACAAGAAAAACCTTAACCCTGAGAAACTAGTTGTTACTGTCTGTCACAACACTACAGCGGTCCTGGATAAGTCCCCTTAAGACTCTGACGATCCTTGAGGCTCCGAAAAAAAACGAATGAAGAGGAACGCTGTGGTTCTGGAGACAATCGGTTCCTGGTTTCCAATGGGTTGAATTAGGTGTTTGGTTAAACTAATTCTAGTATTAAACGTTATCCTAATCGGGTGAAATCTACAAAAAAATAACATTTAGAGAAACATCAAGGCACCCAAAGATGACTGTCAACACATACTCTTACATCGAATTACCACAACAAACAAACATTTTATTTTATCAGCTGACTGTCATCCTGTCTATTTATTGCGTCTGCGCATTTAAAGAATATCTAGTAAATCAGGCATGAAACTTTTTATACTGAGTAGGTATACAAAAAAACAGAAAAACTAATTAGGTGTCCGATAAATTAACGATCTAGGCTCAAGGCCACATGATACATATGAGAAAACTCGGATTTTACACTTTTAATATTTCAAAAGACAATGAAAATATCAATAAAATGATAGGCCTATAAAACTAAATGATTTAATTGCTCACCTGGGTTTTAAATAATTATTTCAGTAGATTTGGAAGCCGGGTCTTAAATATTCATTTCTATAGATTTGGAAGTCGGTTTTTCAATCAAGATTCTTTATCATCTGTTCTAATTTCTCCCTTGATGTTCGGGGAAAATATTAAATCCAATCCCAGATTTTCTACCCGATTTAAAGACAAAAAAAATGCCGGTTAAGGCTTGGAGAAATACACCTCTCTGCGTGAGTTGTTGGCCAAAACTGCCCTTCGCCGAGCACCTCTTGCTCATTTTAGTTTGCGCATCGTCTCGTCTATTGCCCATAAACGTTTCATAAACGGGATTCTGAGGGGTTTTAGGATTTCAATAATAAATTATATTAATTAATTATATGTTAGCAGTTGTGACTGCTACAACACATTACAGTAATGACGTCATCGGCTCTTTTTTTAAATATAACACCCTGTATTTTAGGATATCTTTGGATCGATAAAAATGAGCTGATTCCAAAAGAGTATAATACTGGGGGTCTAACGGATATAATTTAAAAGATATGCGCTTAGAAAATTAATTTTTTTTGATTTATAATATTAATAAATTATAAATAAATTATAATAAATAACTTGAAAGTAATCTAGTAATTATTACATGACTTAATTTTAAGTGTTCGAATTGTAGCCCTTGTTGTATTTGACAGTAACCCAAACGTTGTACAAATTCTTGTAGAACCTTGTTTATGCTTTCTTGAGAAATATTGTTTATTTCTTTACGAATTCTTGTTTTTAAGTCTCCAATATTTGCAGGTTTTGTTTTATAAACAACATTCTTTAAATCACCCCACATAAAATAATCCAAAGAATTGAGGTCTGGCGATCTCGCGGCCATTCAATATGTCCACGTCTTCCAATCCGCCTGTTCGGAAAAATTTCGTTTAGCTACCTTCGAACATCTAAAGCCTACGTTTGCCAGCCCATACGTTTACCTTTTGCGGGTATTGTGTATGATGTTCCCGCAAGCAGTTGGAGTTTTGTTTTGCCCAGTGCCTACAGTTCTGATGATTGACCTCGTCATTTAATTTGAATGTAGCCTCATCAGAACAAATAATATTTTGAACCAAGAGAGGGTTTCGGTGGGTGTTATCCATCATTATGTCGCAAAATTGCATTCTTTTATCTGGATCATCCTTGTTTAATTCCTGTACAACTGTGTATTTTACTTATTTTACTTACTTTTACGTACTTTGTGTACCTTTGTTTTTCAAACATCGAGATCACTACTAAACTTACGAACAGAAGTGTGCGCATCTTCTTCGAAAGCAAGTAGAACATCTAATGTTGTAACATAATTTACAGAGGGATGACCTGATTTGCGTGCATTTTCAACCGTATCATTTTATCTAAATTTCTTTTCAATCTTACTTACTGTTGACTGCATGATGGGTATTTGTCAATATTTATCATTAAATAAATTACACACTTCCATCTGAGTTCGCGATTTGTCTCCATACCTAATCATTATGAGTATTTCAATTCTTTGCTTTACACTCAAATTCATTTCTACTGAAAATTAATTCTAAGCAATAATACAGAACATTCACGAATTAATACAATTATTGTACTACTTAATTGTTATTGAACATTACTAAAAATAATTACAGTTTACTAAAATCTAGAAGTAGGCTACTTTTTTGCAATTGCTAATAAATAATTTATTTTCTAAGCGTATATCTTTCAAATTATATCCATTAGACCTGAGTATCCTACTTTTTTGAAAACAGCTCATTTTTATTGATTTAAAAATGTCCTAAAATACAGGGTATTACATTAAAAAAAAAGAGCCGATGACGTCATTACTGTAATGTCTATCACCTTGTATAATGAAATTTTATTGTAAAATGTAGAACATTAAATTTAAAAATCGATGTGTTTTAGATTTTTTTAAAAAGGTTTTTCTTTTAGGAAATATCGAATTTATTCCATACTTTACGGACACACTGTATGTCGTGTTTAGAAGGTTCATCGGCATACACATTTTGAAACTGCAGCGACCTCTGAAACCTGCAAGCAGTTCGTCTATGGTCATCTTCTTCTTCAAGTGCCATCTCCGCGGCGGAGATCGGCAATCATCATAGCTATTCGAACTTTTGAGACGGCTGCTCTGGTCATAGACTGTCCTAATCCATACACAAATGAAGACAAATGAACGGAAAAGCATTACCTGTTGATTACGGATCTAAATAAGCCACGACCCGACCCATTAATATTCATTCAGTTCAATTTATTGTTCTTCCATTTCATTTCATAGTTTTAAGTAAAAATTCCTCCGAGATTCATAATTTTCATACCTTTCGTGGAGCTGTTTATCCGATTATTCTATGAAAATGTAATTTTTATTTAATATTAATATTTAACATAAATGCTAAAAATAAAAATCAACTTCATTGTTTTGAGTAAATTAGATAATTAAACTTATTTATTTTTTTTGTCTTTTCTTTTGGTACTTTTTTCCAGTAGAAAAGTAAAAAATCCTTGCTGTGAATATTTAAAAGCAATGATTAAGATATTACATTATTGTTTACTCCGGTTGCCACACCTTTTTGTTATAAATACCTGAACATCGATGTTGCGCCGGCACCAATGTCATGGTTAAATGAATATTTTTAAAAATTTACAACCCAATATAATACGATAGACTGATTTATTTATGATAATTTAATGTAGCTGCCGATAGCATGGTCGTAATATATATTTGGTAAATAGATTATTTTCAAGTAAAGCCAATAGCGTATTTCTTACGAAATACAACTAAATATACTAAGTGACATAGAAATCGGAACACCCAGTTTAAATGATTTTATTTCAATAAAATTTGGTTTAATTTATTCATCTAACTAAAAAAAAACAAGTGATAAAGTTTTTAGCCTTATCAGTTGAAGATTTCGGTTTTTATACTTTTTGTTTCTAAATTCACTAACAATTTAAAAATGAATATTTCAGCCGCAGTAAAATCCAAATTTGGCGGATTGTGGTTTTTGACATTCTTTACGATTGGTTACGATGCCTAGAGTACGGAGACCTGTACGATTTCGTCAACTTAGTGAGTTTGGTAGGTGCCGTATAATGGGACTTCGGGAAGCTGGACTTTCTTTTCGAGAAGTTGCAGTTAGAGTGCAAAGAAGTGTAGACATTGTGGTTAGGTGTGGTCAGGCATGGCTTCAAGAAGGCCGTACGCAAAGAGCAAGGGGCACTGGACGCCGCCGTAGAACAACAGACCGTGAAGATCGCCACCTAAGATTATTGGCCTTAAGAGACCGTTTCTCCATTACCAGTTCCATTGCAAATGAATGGTTTACAGAACACGGAAGACCTATTGGCATGCGAACTGTTAACCGACGAATGAGAAGTTTTGGCCTGTTTTTATACCGACCACACTGGATCCTCCTTTTAACTCCAGAAGACCGCCGTAATCGCCTTCAGTGGTGCAGAGAACGGTCACTCTGGAATCAGGAATGTAACAGTATTGTCTTTAGTGACGAGTCTCAATTTTGTTTAGGCATGCACGACGGTCGAGCGAGGGTTAGAAGGCGACGTGGTGAAAGGAGAAATCCACAGTTTTTTCTTGAAAGACATGTTCATCACACTGTTGGAGTTATGGTTTGGGGTGCTATAGCTTATAGTTCCAGGACACCTTTAATCTTCATCAGAGGTAACATAAACGCGCAGCGTTATATCCAAGAAGTTCTAGAACCCCACCTTTTACCCTATCTTGACACCCTGGCAAATCCAACTTTCCAACAAGATAATGCCCGACCACATGTTGCAAGAGTCACAATAGACTTTTTTCAACATAATGATGTCACATTGTTAGCATGGCCACCAAGATCTCCCGATTGAGCACGTGTCGAATATGATGGGTAGGAGATTGCTCAATTTGCAACGTCCTCCTCAGACTCTACAAGCACTTCGAGAGGAGTTGGTGGTTGCCTGGAATGAGATACCAAAAGAGGACATTGACCACCTGATGAGAAGCATTCCTAGGCGCGTTGGAGAATGCGTAACACATCGGGGTACATCCACACATTATTAAAGGTAAAAGGGCTTTAAAGCAATGCAATCATTTTGAAATTTTATTAATTTACTTAATATGCTTCATTAAGTACAAAAATTTTATTAAAATAAAATCATTTAAACTGGGTGTTCGGATTTCTATGTCACTAAGTATATGTGAATACAGTTCTGAAGCTATTTTCTTGTGCCATTTTTATTGAGAATAATACACAATTTTACTTTTAAGTATTTTTGTTGACGTTTCGATTTTTACTTCCAAAATGTTAAGTAAATGCGATTAAGATTTAAACGACTCATAGTTTGGATTCCGACACGTTTTTGGAACACGCAAAGCTATACTCAATATAAATTTTATTTCTGCAAAAATGCACACATCCAAGAAAGGCTGTATTTGCTTGTTTCTTCAATTATAAAACGGCTTTTAATCGGGTCAATTATCATAAGCTGATAGAAATCAAAATCAAAGTTGATGAAAAGGATATCCAAATTATAAAGAATTTATATTAGAAAAACAGGCTTGCTTACGAGTGCGACAACACAGATGTCGATATTGATATACAACAAGAAGTTTGACAGGTATATTATAACCTCCTATTCATCCTATATCCTTATCACATATTTAAGGGAGCTGTAGAAGATCTGGCAGATATAGAGCAGATACTATTGTAACAGATGTATTCTAAGTTTTTTCAAAGCATTTTAATGCTTTATACATTGCTATAGCTTCAGTACTAAACATTGTAAAATTAGAGACAAAACGTCACAACTTAACTTGCAAAATAAAATTCGCGGAGGAAAATGATGTTCGCACCTATATAAATTTGCTCCTTTAAACGCTGATTTTGTACTACTCCTACATTAAATTGATTATTCTGTATAGACAGCATATGCACTGTATATTGCGCTTTACAAATAAAATTTTTGTTTTTTGCCAACACTGATCAGTTGGGCATTTAGTTTAATGTTCCGTAACCTACAATTAAACTCCTTTACCGTGTTATCAGATCCACTACAGTTTCATCAGTATGACATAGAGAAACTTAAGATTTACTAATAATATTATATGAAAATATTGTAAGAATTTTAAAACTTCGTACTTTCGAGGGAATCTATTGCGATATTGAAATTATTGTAAACCAGTCAATAATAATACTATATAAGAAAGGTTGATTTTCAATACATTTACTCAGTAAATTCGTTGTGCTCGTTCAAAATGTTTGTACAGGTAAGAATGACTTATTTCAGTTATTATGCATCGCAAAAAAATATTTCAGACATTGATGAAATGCCCAATTCTTAAAATATAAGCGACTTTACAATGCGGGTAATAATTATATTTTAATGTTGTTTGTAATATTTTGTACTTGGTAGTTAATCCATGTGGGATATGTTTTAAATTAGACATTTTTTTATGGAAGTCTATTTTTTTGCTGGAATTACTTCAGGATGTACCTTGCATCAATAACCACAATATGCGCCAGTCGCAAACTTTTTGGTTAGTTTTTGATTTACCAAAATCTGAAAAAATAAAAAAATTTTGTTTTTGCGCCCGTATTTTCGCCTATAAATCGAAAGATATTGCTAGTAAAAAATATACAAGGTAAAAGTTTATTATTATTTTTCAATTATAATTTAATATTTTATAGTTTATTATTTGAAGGATAAGACATTACAAATTTACTATTAAAAAAATAGCAATAATTGGAAAAAAAAGTGCAAAAAAGGAGTTATTCTTAAAAAAATTTTCGATTCTGTAAACATAACTTTAGCTAAATTTCATTAGGATTCGTTTGATAGGTTTTGCATAATAATTTCGCAAAGCAGGATCCGCAAAAAAATTGCAAATTTTCTAAATTAATTTGAAACGGCTAAAATTCAACTATTTTTTGCACACCATGGATTGAAAAATTATTATTTAAAAAACATTAAACCAATTTTAACTAAATTTAGCACATATTTGTCGTACTATAAAATTATATAACATAGTCGTATTATAAAATTTTTTAGGTGTAATTTAGAGGCTGTAAATTATGTTAAAGATGTCGAAAAAATTGAACAGAAATACTTAATTTTTGTACTTTTTTTCCAAATATTGGTATTTTCTAAAAATATTAAATTTTCAATTTCTAGTTCGTCAAATATTATGTAAAATTGAAAAACAAAGCTTTTACTTTCCATATGATTTTTGTACAATATCTTGTTTATCCCAGAAACTTTTTTTTCCATAACATAAGTCAGAAAAAATGCAGTTAAATTTTTTTTCTATTTTCAAATGAAAGAGTGATACTTCTTCTTTAAAAATAGTAAAAAAAATTTAAAAAAATATACTTATTGTCGAAAAATAATTTAACAAAAATATGGTAATTGTCTACTTACAAACAAATAGTATATTTTTTTGTTATTATTTGTAAAATAATTATTTTTACAGATAATTCAGAAAGCATATATTTTTTCACAATTTTGAAACAAATTTGACTTATGTCAGGGCCAATTTTTTTTATAAATTCACAGCTTAGTTGTTTATAATAATTCAAGGATAAAATTTACACCATTTTAATTAATGAAGAAAATCCCTTCGTTGGAAGCCGAGAAAAAACATGTTTTTACGTATACCGATTTTAAACTTTGAAATTCAATTTTTTTTAATTAAATTTTATTAGAGGTCGTTGTACTTTATTTTAAAGCTTTACCGACGACTGTCCTGAAGTGCAAATAGTACCAATATTTTTTGACGTTTAATAATTTATTAATTCATAATTAAAATCGCGTAAATTTCATTCCTTAATTGTTATAAACAAATTAGCTATGAATTGATAAAAAAAAATTGTCAACTTTTACCCCAATTGACTTGGTCAAATTTGTTTCTGTATATAACTGTAAAAAATATACGTTATCTGAATATGTAAAAATAATTATTTTACAAACAATAACAAACAAGTTATAGTATTTCTTTTTAAGTAAAACATTAGCATATTTTTGTTAAATAATTTTTTGACAATAATTGTTTTTTTAATTTTTTTTACTGTCTTTAAAAAGGAAGATTCACTCTTTCATTTAAAAATCTAAAAAATATTTTGATGTTTTAAAAAATGTATTTTGTTGGCTTTCATATTATTGTAGTTTTAGTAGTAACATACACGATATAAAATAAAAACCTGAGAATTCATTGAAAATGGCAAAGTTCCGAAACTTTAGAAAAATAATAAATTATTTTATTAGTCCCAGATTTGTAATGATGGAGTTCTATAGAAATTTTATGTAATACATCTAAAATTCTTTTTTTTTTGCAGATTTGCATTTTTTGTTTTATCTTCGCCACCTGCTCTGCGGGCATAAATCATTATCCCCAAAATAAATATGATGTAGACTACTATGCTTACCCAAAATATCAATTTAAATATGGTGTAAATGATCCATATACTGGTGATAAAAAATCGCAGTATGAGAAAAGAGATGGTGACAAAGTAATAGGTAAAGTATTTATTTTTTAAGTATTATGTTACAATTATAATTACAATTACATAAATATATTACAACTCTATTAAAAAGATACGGTATAATTTATATACAGCACAGTAATCGTCAGTCATAAAAAAAGTTCTTTAGATTATTGTTACTGGTATTTGACCCTTTCTACGTAATATGTGAAAAACTAAATATGCCTTACTGACAACTACACTTAAAAAATTTCACTTAAGATTGGGTTTCTCTGGTAATTAATGATCTTTCGTGAAAGTTTTCGTGGCAGATTCTATTCCACTTGTACATGAACTTTATATTAAAATACAATCTTAGATCTTTAGATGTGGATTTTATAGTCGATAAAATTATTGAATCCGTTGCTTCTTCTCGTGTCTCTTTGTTGACAAGTCCATTTCCCTTAAAATCTATATGAGAAAGTGCCCATAAGATATATTAATATAATAACAAACTTCTAGGCTTTATATAAAATATGAAGTTCTCCGATTAATATGGTAGATTCTGCCATAAATTTAATTTTTTATTTTATCATTTATTGCAATGGATACTCTAGTTACTTACAATGTGGATATAAAGATATTCTGGTGGTCGAGATATGAACAGCTTAGTTGGTTCTAATTGTTAATATATTTATTTATTGGTGTGTATCATACCCATGCTAAAAAAGGAGCCTTCTATTTCACTGCTGTAAAAGTACTATAAATTTTAGTACATGACGCATCCTTGCTTGTACAGGAAGTTAGATTTTCAAATCATTGAAAGGTAATTAATAGGTTCCAAAACGAGATAAGGTTGTTTTCACTGCGTAAGATATACTTATTAGATATCTCCTTTGGTGGTGACCTAACATGCCGAGCATTTTTTTTCTAAGGAAGCCGCCTGGCATAATCTCTTTCCGGAATATGGAACCCTGTACCAGCTTGTAGAGGTCCAGCGAATGGATACCATATGTTTTTGAAGTCACTTGGTAGTCTCCATCAGGTATTGGCCATCTATAATCTAATGCTTCGCAGTCACCTAAGATATGACTGACTGTTTCAGGTTCTCTGCTACAGACTCTGCAGCTTAAGTCTCCATTAAGCAGTTTCATTGTATGCAGGTCTACCTTAACTAGTGCATGTCCAGTAAGGTAGCCTGTTATGACCCTAAGCTGATTGTTATTTATTTTCCGCAGTACTTTAGCCTTATTAGCACATGTCTGTCTAATATACATTGCGCCAGGTGTTCAACCGGGTATATTTTCCGGCTCTGGACCTATTAATTGTCGTGTATTTACTTGTGCGACTTGGAACCTATACTAGTGTAATACTGTTATGTTTCGCCAGTTTGTCGAGTTCCTCTCGGCATTCTCACAATATGCTAGGGACCAGATTATGAATTATAAGAGCCCCCTTCGCTTTATTTTTTTGCAGATTGCAAAAGTCTCTGCTTGAAATTAGTGGAATATAAATATCTTAATTTGAAATATCTTTATTTTTACCACTACCTGTAGAATATTTCGGCACATACCCCTTTTGCAGTTTTAGGCCCGTCTGTATACCAGGTATAACCCTGTAGTCTGACTCGACTGTTTTATGTACCTGATTCCTCTCGTAGTCTACTTGGAAAGGCGCCTCAGGCCCATATCTGGGTGCTAAATAGTCCGAAATCATCATTTATTCTCTATCTATAATTTTATTTAAAATATTGCTATGTCCTGATCTAACCGGTACGTTGCTAACCTATTCTTGCAGTTAAGAGTATCCCGTTCTTGATTCTATCCCTATAATATATGTAGTAGATTAAGGCCAAGTAGGGCCTTTTTGTCTGCTAGTGGTGTGCACCTAATACCCCCTGTAATTCCTAGACAAACAAGTCTTTATACCTTGCTTAGTTTGAGGATGGCACTTATTTACTACACCTTAGGCCAATATACCAGTGATGCAATTGTAATTGTTGGTTTTATCATCATGTTATAAATTTAATAATATAACGTAGCGTCTGGCTACCATTAATGTAGTTACCGCTTTCTTGGTTACCGATTTTTTTATCTGCTAATTCGAAGTAAGCCTTGAGTTTAATATTAAAGATACTTTACTCAGCAGGATAGCCCAACATTGTAGATTTCTTAGAGCTTATGTTAAACTGTAATTACAGTCAGAATCCGCTGCATTCTGTCTCTGACTGTACCATTAAATTTGTTGTGGGCTAAGATGATCAGGTCATCCTCACAGCCGATAACACTGTGCCTGGCGCTGAGCTTACATTGTAGGTTTTTTTTATTAAATTTGCTATAGTCTTTTTGTTAATATCATTTTGTTAATGTTTTATTAGTAGAACACAATCCTGATGGTTCTTTATTCACAAATGTTAAGGTACCATCAATCCTCTATTTCCTTAGGATTAGGTGTTAATATTCACTCCAAAATCAAAGATTTAGGAACTTATACCTTTTATGTGGGAATGCTTAGTTTTTAAAAATAAATAGTTTTCAATAGAAATGAGCTCAGAGGATACTTTTTCGGTAATATTAATATTCAGATGACGTTGTGTACTGGATTATCTAATAAAAATTTTCTCGTACATTTTTACGTTGCGACAAGTAGCGCTTTTTTTCATGGATTTATAAAGATGTTCTCTAAGATCAAGCTATTTGATATCTGGAAGGTTCTTAAGAATGGGACCTGTAGTTAAAATATAATTATAGGTATTGTTTGGACACATTTCTTTCTCCATTATCTCCTTATTTGAACCTCAAGATTTCTTGGAGTAACAACCTTCCATAAAGGTATAAATCCGCCAACGAACGAACAGAATTGCTTATAAAGAGGAAGAAGAAGAAAAAGAAAGTTATTCAGAACAAAGTCATGTTATTCTCACTATATATAGGACGAAAATTACCTCATACCTAAAATATCAAATGTTTTCAGCTCTGGAGGACTCTGTCCGTATTATCCTTGTGTCCTTGTTAACTTGTTATGCTAAAGTACCTTCCACAATTTTTCTGATGCATTTGGATGTTGCAAACCCTTTTATTTCTTTAAAGACATTCGCTAAAAAGCAGCTGTTTCATGTTCTATAGGGGGCTCTTTGAAATGTCACCAGTAGTGGGGAGGATCATAGGTATCTTCTGAACACTTTACATTTTTTCTTATCATCTTTTTAAAATAATAATAATATTTTCTTCTCCAGTTGCATTTTTAGAAGCAAATGTATTTTTTAGGTGATTTTAAGAGCCATTTGTATGTACTTAAGAACTAATTTATTTTTTGATTTCAAGACGTGGTTAACAAAATTAAGGACTTTTTAAGTATTTTTCGAGTGCTCTTAAATAATAAAAAACTAGTTGTATTGGCCTAAATATAGACTTAATCTTTGATTCGTTTTGGCTGTGCTTAAAATTTGGGCTACATATATTCTTAATTATTCTGTTAATTATGTTGTTGTTAGAGGTCATCTTGTTGGTTCCAACTGTTTCACAAGTAATTTTTTTTATTATTTATTACAGATTAATATTAACTAGGTTTTTATTTTTTGCTTTAATATCACTAAACAGTATTATTTTCCATGCATGATACTGCATTACGATATTGGTAAACATCCATTTAATTTAAATCTGATCCTATTTAGGTAGCTACCAGGTACAAGATCCTGATGGTACCCTCCGAACAGTTACATATACAGCTGATGACCACACAGGATTTGTTGCTAAAGTAGACAAAGCTGGTTTGGCTATCCATCCTCAAGCATATCATAAAACAGATGCAACATCATATTCAAAAACAGGGTCATATCATTAAGATGATTTTATTTTTTAGTTAAAGCGTGATAAAATAAAAAGTATTTGTTAATAAAATATGTTAAATCAAATGTCAACAAATTAGACGTTTGTCATTGTGAAAAGTAAAAATGCATGTATTTTTTAAGATAAAGAGTTTTTTTGATTTGTTTTTTTAATTTTACCTCTACACCACCAAGACAATACCATAGTTTTAACCATAGGACTACTGCAATAAATATAAAATGTAATCAAATTAAAAGTATACACTGCCGTGCAAAATTAACCGGACACTAAATTTATTTTTAGTAAAAATAAACCGTAATAAAAAAGCTTTAAATAAAATATTTTTTTATTGTATTTTTAATAACCATACAGACCAAAGGCGGATCCTTTTAAAGTTTGAGAGTGATATGAGAGGTAGTATTCTGATTTTTGTAGAAAAAGTTCTATGATAACTTTAGTAATAATAATTGACTAATCCTTTTTCTTAAATAAGTCAGGAAAATTAATAAAAAAAAAATTATATAAACATTACTAAATATCGTTTTAGTTTTAATTTTCTTGCAAATAACTTTAAAACGATTCATTTTGGAGCAATGTCGTAACAAAGTAAAATAGCAATTTTTAAATTTTTTATAAGATACGATGAAGAAAGATGTTTTTATTTATTACCTTTCGTGCAAAATAGCAATAAATATAAAAACAAAAAAGGAGGAAAGGAGCCTTTTATTATCTAATGCCTTTCAACCACTTAGATTAAACTTAGGACCTTTAATTTTAGAAATTTCATTAAAATCGATTAAATAGATTTGACATAATAATTTTGTAATCTTTTTTTTATAAATTGAAATTTAAAATCTTGCACAACAACAACTAGATCCTATTCGCTCGGTGTAACTGAACAAGTATCACCCTCTATATGTTATGAAATCATCACCATAAGGTTTACATCATTGAAAATATTTATAAATCTGCAGAAATAAGATCAAAAATTTGTAAATAATCGTAAATATTGTATGTATATTAATTATTTATATATAAGTAACGTTATCGTAGTATTTATATGTTACCAATAGATTTTTAATAGTTCTAAAGTAGCAAAATTTTTAGATATAGGTACATAAGTTGGATTTATATAATATATACATTTTACTACCTTATTATGTATATTTTTTAACAATAATATAATACCAATTTATATATTTTATATTTATTATACCAATTAATATAATTATAACAGTGTTTATTTATACTAAAAACGTGTTTGACTAATTATTTCAATATAGATTTGTTGAGATCCTAATTCTAACCTCACTTTTGCAATTGTAAATGTATATTTACTGTTGTAAATACATAAATTATATTTAAATATTAATGTAATAGTATTATTATTTTACGGAAACTAATTAATCGATTGTAATAATATGTGGAATTTAATTTACAGTACTCATTACATAAAAGTTTATTTCTATGTAAATTAGACTTTATAGCTTCATAAACAATCCACAGTATACATTGATGCTTTTTATGACTTTGACTCGAAAATTGATAAAAAGTGCAACCTCTTTTACTTTTACTGTATCAGTTTGCGATGCAACAAATATTATCTATTATCGTTTTATATATATAAAAAAGTCAACGTGAACGCACACACCAGTGAAGTTCCATAAAAACCGCAAACAAAGGTCCAAACGGTGCCGAAGGCACGCGTTCTGACGCTTGGACCACCAGAAACAAACGATAGATGCCAAATTGCCACGTGGAGGTATAACAATAGTGCATGTAAAGTGCCAAAACTGGCAATCTAGCATCAAAACCGAACGGGCGTGGTTTAATAACCAAACCGGGCAGAACCGAACGTTTAATAAAAAGCAATAGGCTAATAAGGTATTGCAATATTTGCTAGACTCTTGCTGCAAAACCAAGACCAAGACTATTTAAATCTCGTCTTGTTCTTGCATTTGGGCAACACTAGTAATTCTAGTTATTCTAAATGTAACATTTTTAACGCTTTTAATGTTGTAATTTGCTGATTGACTGATATGCATGTATTTAATTTTTATTTTATTAATTTTTATGCTAATATTTATTTTTGGGCCGCTCTTTCTATCGAATTAAATGCTTTTATCATATCCTTTTAACTTCTAGCTATGACATCGAACGTCATTTGAAAACGTATTTTTACACTTTTTGTTATTATTGGCCCACTTAAGTTTGTTTAAAATTCAAACTTTACACTGGACTTTTAGCTCGTCGCCAGTGTCTTGATTCGCGCTTAATTTGTGCGATGGCGCGCGTATTGAAGTACAACAATCAGGCATAGACGTGTTCAGTTGATTACCGCGATTAGAGCCGGTTAGACGTACCAAGTGTGTCAAGGTGGACGATGTTTTTAACACCGACTTGTTTATCGATGAAGTAGAAAAAATACCAGCCAGTTACATGGTACGAAAGTCCGGACCTGGCAGAATCACAACCAACACCTGCGGCTTACTCTGCAGTTTCCCCAGAAGTTATCGTATTGTTTCTTTGTTATTTGCATTGTAAAAATTATTATTATTCTTGGTCTTGTTCAGTTTAGATGCATTAAAATTGTAGCTTAGAAATAAAAATATTTTTTAAAAACAAATTTTATTTTTTGAAATTTAAATTTAGCCATGTGGAACTTGAATTCGAAGAAATATTCTAATAAAATACTGAAAAAACGGGATTGATACAACTAGTTTTGATCTTTTGCAATGATGGTGACACTGAGGAGAAAAAAAAACATTTATTTATTTTTACTTTAAATATTATTATAAAAGTAATATTGTTTACCTTTAGACCATACCATCCTGCCAGTCTAGCCTTCCGTCATTTACAAAGTAATCTGTAAATGGAGTTCGAACTTTATCTGCATCTCGAAGTGCGCGCCCAGTGTGTGATCTATTCATATTTAACAATGGTGCGGCATGAACTGTATCCTCATATGTGATACCATCTTTAATTCTGACAAAGTTGCATTTAACAATGTTTTCAGCAAAGTCAAATTTAACGTCTATGGTTCGGTGCGAAATTCGCCATTTGTTGCACATAATTCCAAACGTACATTCAACATATCTTCGAGCTAACGATAAACGGTAATTAGGTATATATTTTTATGTGCGACAGCATTTTGCCACCATTCGGCCTCATTAAATTTTCCATCATGGCAAAAGCTTCATCTGCCACTATAACATGTGGTAACTTATTAGCGCAGTTATTTGTTATCGATTTGGGTTCAGGAATATTTAATGCCTTTTAAGTGAGTTTTTTGTATAAGGTGCTTTCTTTGAAAATTCCTGAGTCACTCCCTTTACCATACGCTCCAACCTCGACCCATATTAAGAAGTAATTAGCGTCACATAAAGCCATTAGCACCAATGAAAAAAAAATTATTAAAATTATAGTACATAGATCCGGAGTTTGGAGGCTTGTAACAAAAATATGTTAATGTAACAGAAATTGTGCTAGAGGAGTCTGGGTGACGCTATCCAGTGTAGCAAAAGGGTAAACTCTAAAATGTACCTTGATACACCAACGAACTAATATGTGGAATAACAGAAGATGGAAGGGATTAGATAGAAATAAATTATGTAGAAGAAATAAATAAAGAGTAACTATGAATTTTAAATTATAGCAGAATTAAGTGTTGGCTAGCGACTATGCAGGAGAATGACCACTTGACACTCAAAGAAGGATTCGGCCAATTTGCATGCCCTACAGAGACCGTAAGATATAAGAACTAATGACAAGAAAACCACCAAGAAATAAACAGATGAAAAGTAAAAATTGCTCTAGTGGATGCTTGGGCGCCAGGAAGTTAAATGTTTTCTTCCGAGATATCTTGTATTGCTGAAATATAAAAGATAGGTACTAATTGAAATATTAAATTTTAACCACACCTTTAATAATTACCAAACTTAGGTACAAACTATTTTAAATGCTTATATACTAAACCACCACCTCTTATATACAGTTAACTATAGCTATATTTACAGTAAAATCCCTGAATATAATTATAAAACAATTTACCCCTGATATTTCCCTTAAAATTTCAAATTGTGACAAAGATTATATCCAATAATAATGTATAAATAATAAATATAAATATATACTACTCACTAATAGTTAGTTTTCGTTCAAAAATTGTTTAGGTTTTTAAGTAAAAATTCTCCGGGATATGTGTGCACACAATAACCTAACAAAGAGAAATTCAAGGGAGAGTTATAACCTCATCCCTTGGTAGACAATAAATAATTAAATTAAGTTACAATGATTAATGTTTTTTTTTTAAAATTGAAGATATTTATTATTAAGGATAGTTTTTTTTGTTATTAAAGATAGAACCAAAAGTTAAAACCTTGAAGAGGACATAAAAAAAATTATTTAAAGTAATTGAATGATAAACAAAAATAAGTCAGTTCTTCCTGCCGGTTTCCGTAGGTTTCCCTCGAAGATGATCCGGTGGAGAACTGGACTCAGGTGGTAACAAGGTACCAAACCTGTATTCCCTGGATCAGGTACTATTGGACAAATAATTCAATTTAAAATTCTTCTTAATTTCCCATAAAAAACCAACTTGAACTTCTTCCCCTTGTCCTAAGTAAGGATAACCCCAAAACTAAAAAAAAAATTCTTCCCCTGACTTGTAACTGGATTCTTGAGTAGGCTAAAAGGAATAGTTGTGTTACTCCATGTTTTGTACATACAAAAGGTAAGGAAAAACACAAGGGTTATCAATCTTGAAAGGCGATACAAAAAATGTCAGCAAGTGACCTTAATTGAAATAAAAACCTTAATGGTTTTCGGTAAATAGTGACCTTCGAATGGTGTGACAATGTTTTTATAATGTATGGATATATTAAATAGATAATTTTAACGGAAAACATGATCTTTATATATTATAGAATAGGAAAAAAAAAGAAATATTAGCCGGTTTAAATGGTATGAAATTGAAATACATAATTGTTTACTTTAACCCTTGAAAGGAAATAAAAATTTGAGATAGATATAGAATCTAATACTTATAATTTATTTAGGTATAAAACTTTTCCTTAATGAAATAAGGTGAAATATAACATGTATCAAATATATGAAATACCTATCAAAGACGAAATTAAAATAGGTCTGAATTTTACTAACAATGGCGGATGATATGAAGGATTTTTCCTTATAATTTATTTGTAATGTTATCTTACCGGCTAGGGTGATCCAACTGAAAATATCCTCGTACAAAACAACAAAATAACTCAAATGGTTTCTTCTAACATAAACAGCTCTTCACATAAAATAAACAAACCAAATTCGGGAAAAAAAAGTGGCACTTCCCCAGCCGCCTTGAACAAACGATGTTCACTCGAAGAGATTCCAGCAACAAGTGGCGATCTGACGGTGCTACGGCTGTCACCACGATGTACTTTCAGAGTCTTAGACAGAGGGCGGGATTTAATGCCAACTTTCGAAAATAAAATTTACTGGAGTTTTAAATATTTAGTTTAAGAATATTTCAATATGAATTCAATCTAGAATTAAATTAAAAAATTCCAGGCACAAAAAGAAGGTAAACGATTATTTAAGTAACGGACTCGTTACAGGCTGAATTAATCAAATGTTCTTTCCTTCCAATGCACCGATGCAGTAAAGAAAATAAGCTTTTTGTTCAAATTCTTCAGCTATTTGTATCCATTTCTATTTACTCGATGCATTCATGACAACTGCTTTTAGCTTCTCCCATATCACCTTGCACACTTTTTGAATTGCACCCGATAATAAAGACTTTCCAATTTTATAACCATACTGCAATTCAGCTAACGAACATCCACTTAACAGATACCTGCAATAGAATAACAATTATTATTATTTCTATTTCAGGATCAACACTGCAAAAGAAATGGAAGAATTTACGTGATGTATATGTAAGAGATATGAAAAAAAAAATTAAACTTTAAAATCTGGTTCGGCAGCAACATAGAAATCTACTTCGGCGAATTTTCAAAGATTAATATTTTTGCAAGCCACCGTACAAAAAAGACAAAGTGACAGTAGTTTTCAAGTAGAGGATGATAATGATAACGACGGCGACGTTTCCGAATCAGCTGAAGGAAACAGTGACAGCAACTTCAGACCTCCGGGAGAATATCCACCTGCTACAAAGAAGTATAAACTTCATCCAGCAGACGAACATTTTCCCAAAATATTAGAAAAGGGTATTAACCAAAGAAGACCTATAGAAGTACCCGAGCACAACCGTTGAAGACTGAAGATTGAAATATATGATTTAATAGCACGAAACCAAGTACAGGCAAATACTCCGCAATTCCAGGAACGGCAGCCACTGTCTTCTATTGCATCTTTATACGATATTTCGTATTCAACAAATCAGCCATCTAGTTCTTACAGTCAATATATTTTTTATATTCGTTCGTATAAATATAAAAAAATTAAATACATGTAATATACATACTACACAAGTTTGTAGATTATTATACACATAAATAAATATAATTAAATGTCGTCACACACTATTCTCGTGTTCGACCAATAGGTTTTAACGGGTAATGAGTATATGTTTTTTTTTTATTTTTGAGTGACAAATGTAAATTTAATATGTATGTAAAAAAACTACTAATTATACTTTTTTCTTGTATATTGAAATCAATAAACATTATTATTATTCAGATTTAGTCATACGGCTCACACTCCCTGTAAGGGGAACATTCGCTCATCCCAGATACCTACGGTATTAAAAGGATTGAGCTCTGGTAGGAATCTTCAGTAGACGGTGAGACTCGCTACTGAGAGGTCGCATACAGTATCACAGTCTATTTTCCGCTTTGTCTTAGGTCCGAGTGACTGACGGCAAACTGTCGTACGGCCGTAGCGTCCTCCTGGTTTTCAGGGGTTTCTGGACGATCTACAACCGCCGCTCTCGAAGAGGATCTCAAGTTTCGAGAGTCCATCTTCGTATTTAAGGAGTTTATTGAGATACCGGCCGTTACGGGCAAAAAGTTTCGCCGAGCCTTTGTGGTAGGTGAGGGGACACCGGCAATCAGAATTCTCTGATTCACAGACCTCAATCAGAACAGTTCGAGCTTTCTTACAGACAAAATATTCTTGCAATGACTTATATGTATTAGAATTCTGATGCTTGGTGTATATCCCAAGTTCCACAAATATGTCGGCCTTCTCGCTTCGTGTAGCCGCGTTCCCTCTCCTCGAGAGAGGTACAAGAATCCCGGCAATGTCGACCCTTCCTGCTGCCAGTCGCTTCGTATAACTACCTTTTTGTTAACAGTAATTCCTATAGTTACTATTTACATAAGGTTTCGGAGACGAAGTGTTATTGCAGCTCAACCTGATCGGAAAAGCAATTACAAGTCCCCGTCGGGACTTTTATTCTCTCTTTACCGTGATAGGCCCAAATAACGCTGTGGTCAGTTCGACACGATTTGAAATAGTTATAAGACCAATGTCTTTTCTATCTCAGAAAGTCGTGTTCTACTGTCACGAAGCGTTTTGTAGTCGACACGCCGGTTCTCGTACACTTGATGATTTAACTTCTAAATTGGATAACCATTATTAGGTATTATTCTTCAATTTTTTGGACGTCTTCGACGATAGCAGGATATTGGTTAATTAATAAAACTCAAAGGTAGCTTAGTAGCGCACCGAACCAACAAGGTCTTACGGGGCTAGTAGTGTATGACGACTGGATCCCGTTCGGAAGATGTGCTGCTCTTTTATACACATCGTGTTTGAGAATTTTCGTTGACTGAATTTGTTCATGTAGAAAATAATCTGGATATCACTAAATTAGTCTTTGTCAAGAATAATAAAGTAGATAAAACTGTATTTTCAGATAAATTAGCTAAAATTATTTCATGTACCAATCCGATTAGGAAGGAATATCCAATCCACAGGAATTATTTCAGGTCAAGAAAATTCAGGCCCACCTCAAGGAGAGGTGGACCCGTCCAGGAACAGGAACCGTTACAAAGGAACGAAGTAGACGAAGTTAAAAGTTCAGAATACGAAACCACGGACACGATGGCTTCAAACCAAGTCGAAATTATGGAAGAAGAACCTTTCCAGACTGTAAAATGCCAAAGAAGAAATTCAAACGAGAACATTGCAGGAGCCAGACAGCGGCCATCTACGAGTAACAGTTCCGGAACGGTAACGACCAAAAATCGGTACCAAGTTCTAACGACCGTTAATACAGAAGAAACTACTACAACGACCACCAAAAAGGAAAGAGTGCCTCCAATTGTCATTGCAGGACAAATTGGAAGTTACTCTGCATTCATCAAAGAAGTAGCCAAGTTGTTAGGCCATAACAACTTCCAGATTGCTCCATCAGGAAAAGCCGGTACAAGGGTGTACCTGAAATCAAACGAAGACTACGAGAAGTTGAAACAAGACTTTATCCACATCGACAGCGTTCCATACCTTTACTAAAAAATCAGAGGTAACCAAGAAAATAGTTATGAAGGCAGCTCCAGGGATGGACCTCGACGAAGTAGAAGCAGAGTTGAGAGACCAAGGAATCGTAGGAAAAGTGACAGAACTAAAGACAAGGAAGCCAGGAACACAGAGCAGCTCTTATCTCCTCCAGCTGGATAAGCAACAAGATTTAAAAGAAGTGAAGAAGATTAATGGAGTACAAAATATCCGTGTAAGATGGGATGCCTATGCCAAACCGTCAAGAGCTACGCAGTGCTTCAACTGTCAGGAGTTCGGCCATTCTGCGAGGAATTGCTACAAACAACCCAGATGCATGAAATGTGCCAATAATCATCAGACGAGACACTGTCCACTTCCAAAAGGACAGATCAACAAAGTCAAATGCTGCAACTGCCTGGAGGCACATACGTCGAACTACCCGATGTGCAGCAAGCACATCGAGTACCTGGATAAACAAGCGGCAAGAAGAGCGAGGAATCAACCACAGCAGAAGATGGCACCACCACCACCACACCCATCCACATTCAGGACAACTACCAGCGGAATATCCTACGCTCAAGCAAGTAAAGGAGGACAACAAGCATCCACAAGTAGGTCAGATGGAATCAAGAGTACCTGGGCTGAAATAAACCAGATAGTCAACGTCGAGAAGATGATGGCAATACTGCAAGATATAAAGAAAGAATTACTCCAGGCAAAATCATTCGCAGAAAAAGCAATGATTTTCATGAAATACGAGGACATCTACAATGAACCTTAAGCATCTGAAGATACTCCAGTTCAACATAGCATCACTACGGCTAAGGATCAGCGAACTTCGAGAGGCAGTCATAAGGCATAATCCAGATGTCATATGCCTGTCTGAAACACGCTACATGACGGACTCACAACTACCAAGGATTACAAACTACGATGGATTCGGAAGAAGAGACGAACCAAACGACAGAGGAGTAGCCATTTATGTTAAAAACAACATAGAATGGAACCAAGTTTTGATGGAAACACGCCAATTTGAAAGTGTTGGAATTAAAGTAGGTATAACTAATATCTTTTCAATTTACAGGAAGTAGTCAGAAGATCTAGCCGTAGAAGAATTAGATGCCTTACTCAACTCAGCACCAACCGTAGTCGTAGCAGGAGACTTCAACGCCAAACACACAGCATGGGGATGTATGACGGATACAGCACCAGGAACAACTCTACTAAGATACTGTGAAGACAGAGATAGGATGTTATTCGCTCCAGACGAACCAACAACGACCAGCCCAATAAGAGGACACAACAACTCAATATTGGATCTTTTCATCACCAAAGATGTAATAAGAGAAGACGTCAGGGCCTACTTCGAATGCAGTTTGGATCACAAACCAGTAATAGGAAGGATGACATCAAGAGTCGACTTGCCAAGGATAGAACCAGTGGAAAGATGGAGATGGAAAGATGCTAACTGGCCTAACTACAGAAGACAGCTAGCTCAACCAAATGGAAATGAAGAGAGAGTTCCAATCAACAGAAGAAGTAGAAGAAAAAATCGAAAAAATCACAAGAAGAATTCAACGTGCCATGGAAGCCAACATTCCAAAATCCATGACGAACAACAGAGGACTGGTCATCCCAACAGAACTACAGGACATCATCAAGGACAGAAACAAGGCCAGAAGAGCATTCCAAAGGACTAGAAGACAGGAATTCAAGGAGTACGGAGACATCCTATCTGAAGAAATAAGAGTAAGACTGAGAAGTCTTACTGAAAACCAGTGGTACAACAACATCAGAAGAGCTGAAGAAAACCATGGAAACGTTTGGAAAATGCTGAAGGCAAGAAGAAGAGGAAAACAAAAGATGCCACAAATCATGGACAACGAGGGAACATACTACGACACCCAAGGAAAAGTAGATGCAATATCAAGGAAGATGGCAGCCACACACAGACAAAACCAGGATATGTCGGATGCAAGAACAAGGAGGCAAGTCGAACAAGAATACAACAGGATCAGAAGAAGGAACGAGTTCCAAATAGACGAGGAAGACCATACCAGCCCAAGCGAAGTTGCGAAAATCATCAGGAAGCTGAAAGGAAGAAGAGCCCCAGGACAAGAAGGAATCCATAACATCACCCTCAAGGAACTTCCGAAGAAGATCATAGTACAGCTGTACTATATCTTCAAATACTGCCAGGAAAAAGGACATTTTCCGAACAACTGGAAACACGCCAAGATCATACCTCTTCTGAAGCCAAGGAAAGATGGAAGAAGACCGGAAAGCTACAGGCTCATATCATTCCTGGAATCGATGGGAAAAATTTTGGAAAAAATCATCTACAAGAGACTGGTGAAGCACACAGAAAGAAGAAGAATTATCCAAGAAGACCAGTTCGGATTCAGAAAAAGAAGAAACTGCAAACTTCAACTAGCAAGGATTATCAGCGACACGAAGATAAAATTCAACAGGAAACAGAAGACAGGATTAGCCATACTGGACATAGAAAAAGCATACGACACGGTTTGGAAGAAGGCACTAATCTTCAAGATGGACAAGGCTAGACTTCTACACTACCTCATCAACATCTGCGACATGTATCTATCCAATAGAACATTCCAAGTTTCAGCTGACCAAAAGATGTCGACGATCCAAGAAATCCAGGAAGGAATGCCTCAGGCAGCATTTTATCACCTATATTATATAACATTTTTGTTTCAGACCTTCCAACAGATCCAAGGACTTCTACAGCCCTGTATGCAGACGACACAGCAGTGTATGCATCCGGAAAAGACGAAAGAAGAATCATAGATGACATGGAGAACCACCTGGAAAAAATCACGGACTACACGGAAAAATGGAAAATCAAGATCAACGCAGAAAAGACGCAGTTCATCATATTCACCCAGGACAAAGGACCACCACTGAACGAGAACACAGTAGGAGGCAACAGAATTCAGGAATCAGAGACGGTCAAATACTTAGGAGTCCTCCTCGACAGAAGACTCAACTTCCGGGTGCATACACAAAAAACAAAGGTAAAAGCTAATGCAGCTAAAAAACTAATACTTCCTTTCATTTTTAGGTCCAGTCCACTTTCGAAGGCAAAGAAAATTCAACTCTACCAAGCATATGTTAGGTCGGTGATTCTGTATGCTATACCAGTGTGGAGCTCCATTGCGGAATTACACTGGAAAAAGTTAGAATCAACTGAAACATCATGCTACCGAATCATCGACGGAGCATCATGGGAGGATAGAGTTACCAACGCGACAATCAAGAACAGACTAGGATACACGCCACTGAGGGAGGTGGCCGAGAATAGAACCAGGTGGTTCTTCAACCAGGCCACACGAAGACTACGTAAGACCAGGGATATCCTCGAGAAGAACAGGATCCAGAGGATATTTAGATCCACCCATAGACTGATCGACCACCTGATCAGGGTCTAGAAAACCAGGCATGCAGGGAAGTAGGTACGTTTGCCGATACAAGTACCTACAGAAGCAGACGAGGACACCACCAAGGAAAATCCAGGAGCCGAGAGGAAGAAGCGACAAACGCTGGCGGTGCAAAAGCGGTACGCCGAAGAAAGAAGGCTGAAATTTTATTTAAGTTTGACATGTACATATATTTTTAAGGCAATAAACGTTTTTATTTTTATTTTTATTTTTATTTTTATTTATTAGGAATCTTTCTATGTTATCGAGTCTTAGGTGACTTGGTACGTCGGTGTATCTCCCAAAAATTTTCGCACGCATCTGGACGTCGAAAGTAGTACAGCATGATCTTATATAGATGTTCATTTAGACCCAGCTTTTTTATGTTGTCGAGGAGGTTCTTCGGGATGACTCCAGTGGTAGAAAGAATAATAGGTATCGTCTGGGTACTTTCCATTCTCCATTGTCTCCTTAATTGTATTTCCAGATCTCTGTACTCGGCGATCTTTTCGTTATATTTAAAACGCAGATTATTGTTGTTAGGTATCGCCACATCGATTAGTGTTGTTTGTCTTGTTAGTTTATTAACTAGCACGAGATCTGGTCTATTATGTGCTACAGTTTGGTCTGTGAGCATAGTGCGATCCCAGTATAGCTTGTAGTTGTCATTCTCAAGCATACTCTCAGGAACGTATTGATAATATGGGAGATGGTTTGTTTGTAGAAGTCCCAGGTTAAAAGCTATCTCTTGATGGAGGGTCTTCCCTACTGAGTCATGCCGTTCCTTATATTCAGTTTCAGCAAATGCCTGGCAGCCCCCGGTAAGATGTTGGATAGTTTCTTGGGCTTGACATCCATATCGGCATTTGACGTTTTGGACCTGAGGCTCTTTGACGATATATTTCAGGTAATTTTTGGTTGGTATAACCTGATTCTGAATGGCGAGTAATGAACCTTCTGTTTCAGGGAACATCTTTCCTGATGTCAGCCAATAGTTCGACGCTACATTGTCGACATTGTCTTGACTGACTTCATTCGGATGTCGCCCGTGCAGAGGTTTACCCATCCATATGCGCATTTTTTCGTTCTTAGTAAGATGGTTTATGCGCATTGCTTGTTCCCTCAGTTTGATCGGTGTTGTGTGATCTACTGCACAAATCGCGCGATGAAGAGTGGATGTCTCCGCCTGCACCTGAAAATAAGTTCGTAAATTAGTAATCTGTTTTTCTAATTGCTCGCTTATATCAATAAGTCCTCGTCCTCCCAAATACCGCGGTAATGTCGTTCTTTCTACTGCACTTCGAGGATGGTGTTTTTGTGCCTTTGTGAGGTGTGTTCGTACTTTTCGCTGAATTTCGCTGTTTCTATATCCGTTTTAGTCCACTTAATAATCCCAAATGAGTAGCTAAGCGCGGAAAATGCGTAGGTGTTTAATGCCTTAAACAAATTTTTACTATTAAGATGTGAGCGGAGTAGCTGTTTTACTCTTCGTATGAACTCTGATGTTAATTCGATTTTCATTCGTTTATGGTCAATTTCCCGAGCTTGCTTTACTCCTAGATATTTATACATGTCTTTTACGCCCATAGCCTCGATGTTTTGGCCATTTTGCATATCGAATCCTCCGGGCTGAACCTTTCTCTTGACTATATTTAGTACACGACATTTGTCTAACCCAAAGTGCATACTGATATCATTTGAAAACGTTTCTACAGTTTTTATCATTTGATCTAAGTGATTTCGAGTGGAAGCCATTAGTTTCAAATCATCCATATACAACAGATGATTAAGCTTCGCCCCTACAGTATTGTTGTTTTTAATGCTAAAACCTGAGTCAGTTTAGTTCAATAGCTGGGATAATGGGTTCATCGCTAGACAGAACCACAATGGATTCAGCGAGTCTCCTTGAAATAGGCCGCGGTTAATTTCGATATTTTCTGTTTTGATATTGCTTTCACCAGGTATTTGGAGGTGAATTTTAGTCTTCCAATCTGTCATTATATGTCTTAAAAAGGCCACTATATTATCATTGACTTTATATATCTACCAGCCATTCATGCGGCACTGAGTCAAAGGCTTTCTTATAGTCAATAAAGGCAGTAAAAAGGGTCCTTTTTTGGTGTATGCCTGGTTAGAAATGACTGAGTCGATAATAAGTTGTTCTTTGCAACCCATGGAACCCTTAGCGCATCCTTTCTGTTGAGGTTCTATGATATTGTTTAGTGCGCAGTGTTGGTAGATACGCTGGGCTACACAGGATGTGACCAATTTGTACAGAGTTGGAAGACACGTAATTGGCCGGTACTTGGCTGGATCTTGGGTATTATTTTAATCCTTCGGTATTAAATAAGTTGTTCCCTGAGTTAGGAATGATGGTATTTCATGCGGATTAGAAATAACACGATTAATTAGTGTTGACAAGCACTCATGAGCACTCCAGAACTTCTTAAGCCAGAAGTTTTGAACTCCGTCTGGTCCAGGAGATTTCCAGTTATGAAGCTCTTTGATGATATTTGAGACTTCTTCTGTGGTGAAGGGTTCATAGATAAGTGTACGGTTGTGTTGACAGCTGTGCGCCGTATCTTCTATCCATTCAGCATTGGTGTTAAGAGCAGCTGGTGTGGAAAGTTGGAGTTGTGGCTTGGGTATGTTTTATTGGCACTTTTGACAGTGGAATTGAGTTTCCGATAGAACGCCTTCTCGGCATGCTCAAAAAGCGCATTGTCACATTTCCGGCTGTTACTAACTTTGTACCTCCTTAGTCGTCCTGAATAAATGGAGAGTTTTTGTTTTAATGTATCCAGGCACTGTTGGGCTGTATTGTTTTCTGGATCATATTGCGAGTGTCTTGCAGTGCTTAGCATTATTTGATCAACTTTTTTAATGACTTTTCTACTTGTTGTTCCCCGTATATATTCTGTCATTTGACCAATGTCCCTACGCAATAATTCAATCTTGTGTAAAAGCCGTTTCTCCCAGGGTGCAACTCTGTTATCTATCCTTTCGACATTGGTACCCTGTCGTGTTCTGATCTTAATTCCCATTACACTAGCTGTTGCTGTTGCTGCACAGTAAATAAACATGTGTAAATATTCCAGTGTATGGGCTTCTACGACGTAATTGGGTAGGACTTCGGTATTTATAATTTGTAACAGAGCACCTAGTTTTTTAGAAGAGTTTATTTTTGGTAACGGTAGTCTGCTAAGTGGATTTGTTCCATTAAACTCTTGTACAGCACATGCCATTTCGCTTACCAGATTATCGCATAACTCGTTGTTGTCCTGTAGTGTATTATCAGGTTAAGTTTCTTGTATGGCAAGCTCAGGAATCTGCTCATGTATTTCATTAGGGACTTGATTCACATTTACCTCTTGGTGATTAATCTTCCGTTCGACTTCGCTTCTGATGGTATTGCGCCTAGTCTCTGGGATAAGATTGTTTCTTATAATTACACGGTATTGATCAGCAACTCGTTGTTCAGTTACTTGAATTTCTGGGTACTCCCTGCAAAATTTGTCATGAAGATTTTGTCGATACCCGATCGTTTCTTGACCGAGGTTTGTCACCTGGTAATAGAAGCGCAAAATATTTTCATTTATGGACGCAGTCCATTTCATGCGCTGCCTCGGTCGTCCCGCTTGGGTGAGCGCCGGCTGATGTTCCAGCGCAGCACCTTCAGCGAGTCGAGCTATTGATATTGTCCGAGCGTTATTCAGCGACCCTAATTTCAAACTATTTAACTCCATTTTCATGGGTGTGCATTTTATACCTACTGCCAGGTGCAAGTTTTTGTTCCACGTCAGGTATCCCTGCTACCCTCTAGGTATCGGTTCTAAGAATACCCAGAGAGCATCCCCCATTCGCAGGGGGCCGCGCCTGATAGAAGAACTGACAAAAAACTCCCACAGGAAACTCTTATTATTATTATTATAATATAACGCCCCAGGAACGCCACCCATTGCCTAGAAACAATATATTAGTTACACAACAGAATTCCGTGCGGCACTATGAGTATCAACCTCATTCTCAGTATGGATATACCACATATCCTCAAACAGAGTCTACAAATACAAATTCACAATATATACTATCACCACTATCTAGTGCAGAAACTCAAGAACTTGATTTGTTTAACAGCGATGAAAACTGTACTTAACGAACAAGTGTAAAAATGTTTTTGATTTATAATAAAATAGTATGCCTTATTTACTATATTAATACTTATATTTAATTAAAAGCTTACCTTAACGTAACAATGACTTTTTCTTTCGGCGATATACAGTATCGTATAGCATTATCACTGCACTTTAAGTCGTTTTCAATAATGCTCATTAAACAGTCAAATGGCGTGACCGACATCCTGAAATAGTTCAAAACCTTATCTCCATGTCTTCTCAGCTTTGGATATAAGGTAATATATTATAGACTCAAAGTGGTTCTCTCGCTTAAAATAGGAAGCACCCAATATCTTCTTTCTCTTCGTCGACGTCGATGTTTCAACCTCCGATACAAAACCCATAAACAGATTGCCTCATCAACTTCCATTTTCGACGACTACGACGCTACAATGCTGCGTTCTCGCAAACTTGAAATAAAAAAAAAACGCGCGACTATCAGATACATCATCCCAACGAGCTACAAACGTGCGTTATCGAGCGACTATGGGAACTTAGCCTTAGTGCTTTTTTTACTTTTTTTATTCTAATGTGGATGTGATTCATAAAAATACTATGGAAACTGAATATTTATAGCAATACTACATTATAATTATAATACCCTGTCAGTAGAAAAAATTAAAATAACAGTTTATAATGTCAGCCCCCAGACATTTCGACGTATTTGGAGTAGAGCAGAACCTAACAGCAGTTGCCGTTAATAATAGAAATAGAAGAATTCAAACAAATTCCGGACGAAACCATCCGTTAAAAGATAAAGGTTTGTTTGATTACCTAACACCAACATCGCTTATTCTATTTTGGACAATATTTACATTTTTAGCATATACGTTATGTTTTGTGACTGCTTTGTTAATCCTGATGGTGGATTTAGAATTTGTTTGTGGTGCTTATGGACCTAATTGCACAACACCAGGCAAATAGTGAAATTTAAAATTTAAAATTAAAATTTAACAATGTTCAACCAATAAGCAATACGAAATGAAACTTGAAAAACCTTTCTAGTGAATCTTATATTTCTTAGAAGGTTTATTTAAATGTAAATTAAAAATTAATTTAAAATATAGTTTTACACATGATTGATATATTTCTGCTTTAATAAATGAAGACGGATGAAAAAGCCGATAGAATAACTCCAACTGATTTATATGATAATACACAGATAATGCAGACAGAAAATAGAAAACCTATTGAAATAATTTAGAAAATTAAAAATAGAATGTAATACATTACATTATAATTATATTATTGCATAGAAAAGCAAAAAAAGCATCTAGCCAAGCAATGACATAAAATTGAAGAACTCTAAAACAGGTACAATACATTAAATATAATAATAAAAAAGTAAAAGAACATGGCAGGCAAATATCTATATATATAAAAGAAAGTCGTGTTAGTTACACCACTTATAACTCAAGAACGGCAGAACAGATTTGGCTGAAAGTTGGTAGGGAGGTAGCTTAGAGCCAGGAGACGGACATAGGATACTTTTTATCCCGTTCGACAGCGTTCCCGTGTGACTTGACATGAAACGTCAGTCACTATAAAACGTGGTATAACAAAAAAGAATCAGACTTGGAATAACAAAACGCAAATGACAGCTATGTAATTGACGTAAAATGACAGCTATGTAATGACGTATGGATGACAATTTAATATTTGTAAGAAATCAATATTAAAACTATTTCTATTAAATAAATAATTAACAAGTGGATTGAAGTGAAGTGAAGTTTAATTAATAATGCCGCGACCAAGACGATCGAATCTTTCCCGACAAAGCCGTAATTGAAGTGAAGTGAAGTTTAATTAATAATGCCGCGACCAAGACGATCGAATCTTTCCCGACAAAGCCGTAATGCAAGAAGAATACAAAATACTGCAAATGAAAGGACTGAAGAAGAACAAGAAATTGCACGTGAACAGCGCCGCGATAGTATGGCTCGACTTCGTGCTTCTCAATCACGAGAGCAAAGTGAAGCAGCCCGTGAAACAGCTCGGTTGGCAATGCAGAATCGTCGAGCGAACAACAGAAGGCAACAAATAGATAATTTGCGACGCAGAACAAGATATTTAGCTGATTTGAATCGAGCAGCGTTTCGATACGATTGCAGCAATGATTACAGCTTGCATCCTAGCGTTTGCATTGGGCAAATGGACGTTGTTTGCGAGTATTGTGGTGCATTAAAGTTTTCCGGAGAAACGCCTGGATTATGCTGCCTTAATGGTAAAGTGAAATTGCCAGTGTTGACTCCGCCACATGAGCCATTGTATTCATTGCTTTGTGGCGAAACACAAGAATCACGCCACTTTCTTGCAAATACTCGAAAATACAATAGTTGTTTCCAAATGACGTCATTTGGGGCAGACATTATCGAAGAAGGAGGATTTAATCCGACATTTAAGGTATTTATTTTTGTACTTACATAGAATGTAGTTAAAGAATAACTTACTTTATCTATTGGTATGTATTATATTTGCTAATACTGAACTCTACTCTCCCACAGAAAAAGTGTTTATAACCCAGTTAATACTGTCTGGTTTTTATTTTGTAGATACAAGGACAGATTCACCATCGAATTGGATCATTACTACCTTTCGAAGATACACAGAATAAATTTTTACAAATATATTTCATGGGCAACATGGAAGAACAACTTGATCGACACCTAGGGATCAATGCAGGAATGAAGCGAGCAATTATTCAAGACTTGCAGTGTCTGCTTCATGAACATCATGCGTTGGTCAGGTTGTTTAAGACTGCTTTAGAGCGCATGCCAAATGATGACTATAAAGTTGTCATCAAAGCAGATAAACGACCATCTGGAACACACGAACGCACATTTAATGCTCCAACAGTAGAAGAAGTTGCCATCCTGATTGTTGGTGAACAATTGGAAAAACGCGATATTGTGCTTACACGTCGCGATACTGGGCAAATGCAACAAATATCTGAAACTCATCGATCATATGACGCATTGCAATACCCACTGATGTTTTGGCAAGGAGAAGATGGATATTATTTTAATATTAAAATGATAAATCCATTGAATGGTAAAGTATCAGTATCTTAATAATGGTTAATGTCTGTATTATTTGTCTTTGAAATGGTTAATTATCAAATTTTTAATTTCAGGTGAAGAAACTACAAAGAAAGTTAGCTCAATGAATTATTATCCATATCGTTTGATGATTCGTCAAAATGCTGACAACTATTTGCTGCGGTTTCGTCGATTGTTTCAGCAGTATTGCGTTAACATGTATGAAAAAATAGAAACGGAACGTTTAACATTTATTAGGTTGAACCAAGCCAAACTGCGTTTTGAGGAGTACATCCATTTACGTGATGCAGTTAGTACTGAAGGAAATGCAGCTAATATTGGTCGATTAACTATTCTGCTGGCGACGTACATTGGTAGCCCACGTCATATGCATGAATATGCACAAGATGCAATGACATGTTCGTCATTACGGCCGGCCAGATCTCTTTATTACTTTTACCTGTAATCCAAAATGGATAGAAATTACTCAATTGCTGCTTCCCGGACAAACATCAAATGATAGACACGACATCACAGCACGTATATTCAGGCAAAAAATTCGGTCCCTGATGAACTTTATTGTTAAACAACGCGTCTTTGGAGATACTCGATGCTGGATGTATTCAATCGAATGGCAAAAGCGAGGCCTGCCGCACGCACACATTCTTATTTGGTTAGTGGAAAGAATTCAGCCTGACCAAATAGATGATATCATATGTGCCGAGATTCCTGATCATGAAGTCGATCCAGACCTACATGATGTTGTTACTACTAATATGATTCATGGACCGTGTGGTGCCATCAATCCCCAATCACCTTGCATGGTCGATGGAAAGTGCTCTAAACGATATCCACGGAAATTAACGGCGGAGACTGTCACTGGCAACGATGGGTATCCGCTGTATCGGCGTCGATCACCAGATGACAACGGTCGAACTGTCACAACGAAAGTGAAAAGAATGGATTTCGTTGTCGACAACAGTTGGATTGTTCCATATTCGCCACTTATTTCTAAAACGTTCAAGACACATTGCAACGTTGAATACTGCAATTCAGTTAAGTCCATAATATATATTTGCAAATATGTCACGAAAGGCAGTGATATGGCGGTTTTTGGATTGCAATCCTCAAATACCAACGATGAAATTTCACGCTATCAAGTTGGTCGTTATGTGAACTGTAATGAAGCGATTTGGCGTATATTCGCATTTCCAATTCACGAACGTCATCCTACTGTTATACATTTGGCGGTGCATCTGGAGAATGGTCAACGAGTATATTTCACGGCTTCGAATGCTACGCAACGTGCTGAAACACCTCCAGCAACTACATTGACCAGTTTTTTTGCAATCTGCCAAAGCGATCAGTTTGCACCAACTTTGCTTTACTCGGAGATGCCACGTTATTATACTTGGAATGCTTTATCCAAGAATTTTCAAAGACGAAAGCAAGGTGATGCGGTTCCTGGGTATGCAGATGTGCGTTCTACTGATGCTCTTGGTCGTATGTATACAGTTCATCCAAAGAATGATGAATGTTTCTATTTGCGGTTGTTGCTGGTAAATGTGCGTGGGCCAACTTCATTTGAGACACTACGAACTGTTAATGGTGTAATATTCCCAACATATCGTGCTGCATGTGAAGAATTGAACTTATTAGAAAACGATACCCATTGGGATACGACAATCGCTGAAGCCATTATCTCTGCATCTCCAAGTCAGATACGCACATTATTCGCTATCATAATTTCGACATGTTTTCCATCAAACCCATGTAACCTGTGGCACAAATACAAGGATAGTATGTCAGAAGATATTTTACATCAAAGTCGTGTCAGTTCCAGAAATCACGATATTGAGATGAATGAGGAGATACATAATCGTGCTTTCCTCTTGATCGAAGATATGTGTTACCTCATGTGCGGTAATTTATTAATCAGGTTAGGAATGCCAGCGCCAAATCGTGAAATGAATGACGCATTTAATCGAGAATTGGAACGGGAACGTGAATATGATCACCAGGAATTAGATTTAGTAGTTCAAAGGAATGTACCCCTGTTGAATTACCAACAAAAGGAAGTTTATGATACTTTAATGAAGGCAATCGATGATGAAAATGGTGGTTTATATTTCCTAGATGCCCCTGGTGGAACTGGCAAGACATTCCTTATGTCATTAGTTTTAGCAACTGTTCGGGCGAGATCCAACATAGCCGTACGGCTCATTCAGCATTCAAATTACCGTTAAATCTTCAAACTATTGAAGAACCAACGTGTAATATTGCAAAACACTCAGCAATGGCCAAAGTTTTAGCGGCATCGAAAATCATCATCTGGGACGAATGCACAATGGCGCATAAACGTGCATTAGAAGCACTTAACCGAACATTAAAAGATTTACGCAATGACTCGAGATGTTTTGGAGGAGCAATGATTTTACTGTCTGGCGATTTCCGCCAAATACTGCCAGTAATTCCAAGATCTACGGCTGCCGATGAAATAAATGCTTGCCTCAAATCGTCAAATCTATGGCGCTATGTGAAGAAACTGCAGCTGACAACAAACATGAGAGTTACATTGCTTAATGATACATCTGCTGAAGATTTCTCGGAGCAATTGCTGACTATCGGTAATGGTCAAGTACCTGTCGATGAATCGAGCGGATTAATATCATTTCCAAATAATTTCTGTAATTTTGTCTCATCAAAAGACGAACTTATCAACAATGTATTTCCAAATATTATTTCTAACTACAAAAATAATGAATGGTTGAGTGAGCGAGCAATTTAAGCGGCTAAGAATAAAGATGTAGATGACCTGAACTACATAATTCAAAATAAGATCATTGGAACAATGCATTCATTCAAATCTATTGACTGCGTCACAAATGAAGATGAAGCCACCAACTATCCAATTGAATTTTTAAACTCTTTGGACGTGCCTGGCTTACCACCGCACAATTCATGCCTAAAGGTTGGCTCCGTAGTAATCATGCTTCGAAACATAAACCAACCAAAACTGTGCAACGGTACGCGTTTGGTGGTTAGTAAATTGATGAACAATGTAATTTACGCTACGATAATGATAGGAAAATTCAAAGGTGAGGAAGTTCTCATTCCGAGGATCCCGATGATCCCAACCGATATGCCGTTTGAATTTAAAAGACTTCAATTTCCGATACGTCTTGCATTTGCCATGACCATCAACAAATCACAAGGCCAATCCTTAAAAGTTTGTGGTTTAAATCTAGAACATTCATGTTTTTCCCATGGTCAATTATACGTGGCATGTTCACGGGTCGGAAGACCATCTGCGTTGTTTGTTTTTGCCCCTGATAATAAAACAAAAAATGTCGTGTATCACAAGGTACTTAAGTGAAGAGCAACCTATGTACTAAAATACAGAAATAATAATGAATGATTAATGTAGTTATTTAATTTTTTTTTGTATTTTTTCCAATAAAAAAATAACACAATCTGCTTATTTATTGCCATTAAGGCGGAACAAAGTTCGCCGGGTCAGCTAGTTTGAAATAAAACATAACCTAAAATATTGGGAAAAATAGATTCCGAACCTATTCAACGACGATAGGATTTCACCTATGGATATTACTAACAGCAACGGACTCCTAAAAATACGCTCTGAGGTAGTACAAGCCATAGTCATCAAAAAATGGCAAAATGACAGGTTCTAATAAAATTCCAAGCACCATATATCGTCGGCCTAATTAGCAAATCACATTAGTCCACTTTTTGTCGAAATTGACATTGTGCTACCATCTGGTAGAGAATAAAAACATCTTTTAGTTAAAGAATATCCCACAAGTCCCAAGAAATCTGCAATGGAATAAAATTGAAAATAATACTTCACACAAGTCCAACGTCAGATGTAACAGATATGAAAATCACATAAAACTTCGGTACCGCGGTATTCACGCGGTAAACCCACGTGCGTGCTAAAGGTCTTGTTAAGTTGTTAAATTTAGGCTGAAAATTGTACATTAAGAACTAATTCACCATTTCAAGTAAGTTATTGTACTAATATTATTAATATTTTATAAAAATTAATCAATAAATTATCTGATAATTCGGCTTAAAAGGAGTTTTTGTCAGAAACTAATGATACAACAGAAGAGATCCTGCATGAAGAAGAGACCGTCGAACCAATTGTTAAAAAAAGACGCAAATGCAGACATGTTGACAAAAAGGATTGGTAACGAGAGGAGAATAAAAGGAAGAGAGAGTTGGACTCCGAATTTTTTGGGAAGAAGAAAGAAGGTAATAAATGGACATATGACTTCAAGGGATCCAGAAAGTCCTTGGCAGAGACATGTAATTGCAAGTTTGAGCCAAAAACTACCAAGTTAAAATGTCGTGCCTTTTGTGAAGAACACCGTAATAACATATTTGATACATGTTGGAAAAAAACTTGGGACGAAAAGAAGTTAATCGTTAATCTACTAACCCAACCAGTAAATACTTCGAGGGCTTGAAATATAAAGAAAGAGCATTTTCTTATAATTATTATCTTAAAAAGAATGGATTAAAATTAAGAGTTTGTAAAAAACTATTTTCAAACACATTAGGCTTAAAACCCTGGACAATACATAATTGGTTAAAAGATTACCATATTATTATAGAAAATAATGAGGATATCAAAAAAACAATTAATGAGAACACGACAGGATTAGAAAAAACAAGAAAATCTTCTTAGAGATAACACTTGGAAGATTTTTTTTAATCGCTTGCAAAAGTTGAATCTCATTATTGTAGAAGTTCATCCTCAAAACAATATCTTGAACCAATTTGGAAATCTAAATCAGAATTGATACTATTCTCTCCATTCTCTCCTGTTGCCGACAAGAATGTAGCGTAGAAGAATTTTTAAATAATTTTAAACTGTTTGTCCTTATTTTAGTGTAGTGTTTATTACATTCTGCGCTTGCTGGATAGCAAAAATTTGACGAAATGCCCCTGATAATGCTGTAGAAACCGAAATTACTTATTAAAATTGTGCTCGATATTTGCCTTTCATTTTTCAAAATAAATATTCTTCCTGGAACTTCTATGATTCGTAATAACCTTTCCATTTTGGGAATACAATAAATAAATAAACTCGAACACAAAATACAACCAAAAAACTGATATCTTAATAATGTTCTTGTCAAATAATGACATTGATTAGCCATATTATTATTTTAAGGTTACTGGTATGAGAATGAAGCGCGGTATTTAGAACCAGCAGTCGCGAGTTCGATCCCAATATGGGGAAAATATTTTTTTAATTATTATGTTCTGATTTTTGTCAAATTCGTTTTAAAAATCAAAGAATGGAAAAATCATAATATCTTTTTTAATATTGTTTCGATAATTTTTTACATTATTTAATTATCTAAACTATTTTATTTACTATTGAATATTTAGTACATATAGTAGTCATGGGCGTAGAGATGAAAGGGACAAATTATTATTATTTTAAATTTCTTTTATGTATATGTTTATATGTATGAAGATAAATCTCAAAAAAGTCGATTTTATTTTTAAATTAAGATTTTTTGGCATATATATGACAATAGTGACGTTATCCATCTGCGAAGAAAGAGTAATTATTTCACAGAGAGTTAATTTAATAAGATTTTCACAATTTAGTGGGGATTTTGAAACGGTACCACAAAGAATAAAAAAAATCCAGGGGCCTAATGATTTATACAAGTGCTCTCAAATAATATATTAATATCTCCATGGTCCCATTTAAAAGTATCTTACAAAATGGTGCCAAGACGCTATTAATAAAACTGAGGCTTAGTTCAGTTACCTAAAAATGTAGTAATTCAAGTTTTAAGGTTCAGAAAAGAGTTATTTGGGTTATTTCGTTTTTTTCCACGTTAGCATATTGAATTAATTCATTCATTTTCCCTAGAATATATATTAAATATGTTATAATTATCTCCACAATTTATGAGAACAAACTATATACTAAAATTTTTGACAGTTTTAATATTTATTATTACGGACTCAATAGTTATTTTTTGTCTGTTTTTCTGCCTTTATGTGCTATAAATATAAAGGAAAAATCCTAAAAACTTGATACTTGATACATAGCTTCGTCCAAGGTCGAACGCTATTGAATTTCTTCTTCTTATTCTTATACTTTATAAGAAATTCTGCTTGTTCATTGGCGAATTAATACATCTATGGAATCCGTCTTTTGCCTGGCCGACCGATACTTCTGATGACTTACCTCTTGCTATTTTGACGACACCGGTCTCCCCCATTCTGCTTATGGGGTTATTCCATTTTAATTTTTTCTATTTATTGTCTATTCGCTTATACACTGTACGGTGCATTTTCTTCTAATGTCTTCGCTGCTCTTTCGATCTCTCAGCGTATTTCCTGTAACTCTTCTCAGTACTCTCACTCTCATCTCTGCCGTTTCCAGTAGATTGTGTTTTGGCTGTGTCGGCTCTTGTTTAGGAGGCATATGTCATTATTGGTCTTACACTGACTTAATAAATTCTTGACTTCATCTCAGTGGTAATGTGTCTGTTTCGCCATATAGTTTTATTAATTCATCCTGTCAGTCTATTTGCTTTTTGTACTTGATTTCTTACTTCTTTGTCCAAGACTCCATAGCTGCACAATGTAGCTGCACATTAGTAATAATGATATTTTATTTCCATTACTTTTCATCAAAATATTGATTCAATCCTTCATTTACTATACTCCTATTACAGGGCAAATGTTGTTTATATACAGCAAACGATGCACCATATACCTATATACCTAATTCTGTTTCTCTTTCTGCTCTCTCTTACCTATAGCATTACATATGTGTTCTACCAGCAGTCCCACTGGACTGCTACACCCGCTTTTGTTTTTTAGCAGTTATAAGTTTTGATAATTGTTTCAGTATCGGTTTCCAAGGCCATGTGATATATTAAGCCATTAATTATTTATGCTTAAACTAATGTCGTTTTTAGTTATCGCTGTAGGCATTCTACATTTTTTAGTTTTACTTTACATTATTTTAACTGATCACACACAGTTTGTTTGGTGCTTTGGGTATATTCAAAATATTATAAAATGGAAACAACATATTTTATACAAACGTCTTTTATTTGAGTACAAAAATAAATACAACGAAGATGAGATACATGCACGCTAAGAGAAGAACAACACTAAAAACAACTTATGAGGTATATACATGAATGAGCAACATTTCTAGCCGTCTGAGATCATCAATGGTAACCATGTCCACCACCATGTCCTAGCGCAATAGCTACTGGGGCGTATTTGGTGACAACCTAAAATACATAAAAGAAATAAATATAATAATATGGTTTAAATCAATTATAAATTTTAAATAATAAGAATATCACTGTAAATACTAGAATATGTTTAGTTTATTAACAAATTAAATCATATTTCAATTCAATTCAAATATAATAATTTAATTTTGAAAACAAAAGGACGCTATGTACCTATTGGTAAACATGGATAAATAAGAATGATGACTTACAAACAGAAAAAAATTGGAACCAAGGTAGTCTAAATGAGAAGAAAAAAGAAAAGAATGAGAAGAACTATAATTAAATAAACATTAAATTTTCTTTCCTCGACTATATAGGTAATCAAGTTTGTTCACGGATGTATTGATGCCGATGTCGAAGGTTATCACTCCATCCATTACGCGGTCTGTAGAAGTCTTACGCTCCTCTACCTTTTCATTTTTTTCATAGTAATATTTTCATTTCACAATAAATTTTCCTTTGATGTTACTGTCATTCCGTAGTCGATCTTCCAGCCTTTTTTTATATAATTGTTTTCAGTATTCTTATCTCCACCTATTTGCCTATATGTTTTACCTATGTTAGTTTTTTTTGCTGATGAATTCATTAAAGGAAAAATACATAGTCGGAAGTATGTAAACAGAAGGTATTGGATGGGACAGAGTTTTGGAAATATAACAATATAACTACGATGTCTTCCTTGACATCATTATCATCGTCAATATTATTCTTTAACGTGCTGATTACACTCAGAAAGATAATTACGCACTAGAGAGTCTCTTATCTAATGCACTGGTTATACCAATGTCTTAAAAGTATAACCGTAGATTAGATGATACTTTGTTGCCCTGTCTAACATTTTCTTCGATAATTCAGTTTCTTACTATTTTTTAGTCTTATTGTTGTTATTGATATTACAAGGCAATTAGTAAAACCCAAAGGCAGAAACGAATTGGTAAAAATATAACAGAAAATTTTATGGAGAAGTTCAAATTCAAGTTATTTCAGGTTTTAATCAGGTTTTCTACTTAATGAATTAATCGTTTGAGTTATATTTCCTGATGTGTTTATAGTAGTAAATATATTATATTCGTTTTAAAGACAAACTTGGAGGTCCGTTTCGGGCGAGTGATCGGAGGGTGTGTCGTGTTGTCGCAGCTGGCCTTTGGTTAGAAATTAATTTCTAAACAATGAAAAGCTGCGGCGACGCTACATAGCCAATGATTGGGCGAGCTTCTGAGGCTGGCGCCTGAGCTTAACTTGGGAATGACCTTGTTATAGTATAAAGTAGAGTAAAGATGACCTATAGAACTAGTATGTAAATTTTCTACTTGCTTCGTTAAATTTATTAGAAAATAAAAAAATGATCTGAAATTTTAAATAATCATTACTTAAGGAATTAACGTTTCAAAATTTAAGGATAATGCATAAAAATATGACTTTATCTATACATCTTAAATACCTTCACTACACAATTTTACAGAAAAACACTTGTTATGGTATTTAAGTTGCTTCTATTTGGTTTATTTACATTAAATCAATAGTTTAAAAGTTGTAAACTTTCAACAATTTCACTAAAAATAAAGACCATAATTTGAATAAATCAAATAATATATTCAAAAGGACTTATTTAAAAAAAGACTAATATAAAATAAAGGAATTATCTAAAAAGATTGTTTAACTGCTAATAGAACTATCATGATCTACGTAACAGATGTAGATATGGACATGTCAGCTTGTTATTTCATTTATGTTAGCTATTTATGCAAATAATGGAGTGTAAAGCTAGTTTGCGTCCGCAATATAATACTGCAAGTGCACCCTGAGTAATCTTAATGGACTCGCATAACAGGCGCCAGACAATATTTCACAAGATTATCTGACAGAAAGAAATCACATTTTTTAAAGTTATTAAAGATAAAACTGCCAACAAATGGACCTTCTAAAGACCAATTGACAAAAGAATTAGGATCCAGTGTATGGGTTTACCAACTTAATAAAGAAGGCATAAGTAGAGCAACACGCCGAATTCTGGATAGATTTTTAAAAGAGAACTATATTGGGCTAGAAACACAATACAGGATATGATCTATTTGGTGCTGAGAACAAACTGAGACCTTAACTAGATTTTCACCAACAAGCCGGACCAACTACCAGGAGTGGCTTTGGAACGAATGACCACCTAAAAGTAATAAGATCCTTAATAGAGAAAGTTATAGAATACAAGAAGTCAATTATTCTAATTTTTGTAGACTTAAAAAGTATTTGACCAACTCCAGCATAGCTTCATATTAAGAGCTCCTAGAGAGTGCAGTATTGATCACAGGTACACAACTCTTCTTCGAAAAATTTATAATAACGAAACAGCTGTAATAAGAATGTACTATGGCGACAAAAACACATTTTTCTTTAAGAAGAGTATTAGGCAAGGACACACCATCTCTTCTAAACTATGGTTGGCTCTAATTTGAACAATACTGGAGTCAACATAAATGGGTAGTTTCTGAAAAACTTAAGATTTGCAGACGACATAATTCTTATTGCAAATAGGACAGCTCTTTCATGCAAACTCCTTTAAGACCTTCAGAGCTCTTGTGCAAGAGTTGGCCTTAAAATAAGGTTTTCTGAAATAAAATACATCGACCTTGTACTGGCCTTTTAACTGGTATTTCAACATATGGCAAATATCAACAAAAGTGTATATCTATAAGTATCTGGACCACGAGATTAAATTACCAAGAAAAAACAAAACAATAGAGTTACACATCAGAAAAGGACTTACATGGGTAATAACAAGTCTTTAGATCACATACTCTTATGTGTTTTAAAATTAAGGTCTTTGTTTTGTTTGTGATTTCGGTTTTAATGCATGGAACAAAACAGTGACTCCTACCAGAAAAGTAATAAATAAAATACAAGTGGCACAGGAAGCAATGGAGAGGTCAATTTTGATTATATTCATTAGAGAACGAGTTTCAAATCAAATAGTTTGTAGAAAAACTGGTATAACTAACGCAGTCAATAGAATAATAATGCTGCAATGAAACTAAGTAGGCCGTATTGCTAGAGTTAGAGCTAAAAGATGGACAAAGAAAATTTTAGAATGGATACCTAGACAAGCTACTTATCATAATTTAGGACGTACTTCGTGTTGCATAAGCGATTAAGATGAGTGGACGACATTCACAGTATCCATCAAAAATGGATTCAAGTTGCTTAAAACCGTAAGAAATGATATTGTTTATTGTAGGCCCATGGTCAGTAGCGGACTTAAAACGGCTAACGATTATGATAAGATCTACCTAAGAAACAAATTCAAATTACCTGTGGGTGAACTGCATGTCCGCTTCTGGTAACAACGGCGTTGAATCCGTTGTGGTCATCAGCGGTGTAGTGTACAGTACGGAGAGTACCGTCGGGTTCAGCTACGGTGTAGGAACCTTTGACTACGTCACCATCACGGACTTCTTTTTGTGATTTGTGATCTCCGGTGTGGCCATCAGCGACTCCATAGTTGAATTCGTATTTTGGGTATGCCTGAAAAAAATATAGAGAATATAGAAAAAATATAGAATAAGAAAAAATTTGCTTTAAATAGATTGAATAATAATACAAACAGTTAAGGAACGATACCAGTTAAGACTTTGAGTTAAGAGTTAGTTGAAGAAAATCGGTATCTTCAAACTTTACCAAAAATCAGTCATTGCACGTTTTCAATGAGACGAAGCTTCAGAGGAACGTGATACTAGAAGAAATTAACTATACTGGAATGAACAACGATATTCTGACGATATAATTCTAATAGAGTAGAGAAAAACACATCAAGAAAAGCTGGAAGAATTAACAGCAAAGCAGACCGAATAAACTTCAGAATATATATTAGACAAAATGCAATCGAATAAGTTTGACACAATTTATAAAAATAAACCGGACAGCGGAAACGGTGGAAATCTTTTTATTTTTAATTAAGGAAATCTTTGACACAATAACTTATTTGCAAAATTAACAGTCATTTTGGAACAAATAGTAAAACGTTAAATGTAAATTTTAGGTCTTAATATAACAAGAATTCGGAAAAATAGAACAAAGAAAATAGAATAAAGAAATATACATGAGAATAGGGGAAATACTTTAGGTAAGATGTGGAAACCAATTTCTGAATCATATTGGAATAAATTGGATGACAACAGAACGCAAGTAATATCTGCGAAGTAGAAAAAGAGATGCCAGTGTATAAAAAGGAATGTGTATAGAAATAGATTGATTACAATTCGACAGATAGATAGCATCATCACAATATTGTGATGACCGTAGCACAGCGCCTAAGCTACTGGCATATCAAACCCAAACACAAGAGTTCAATTATCGGCACCAAAATTTTTAATTCCTAAAAATTATACCAGCCGTCACCGTGCTTCGAAGGGCATGCAAAGATATCGATCCCGACTACAAAAGTGGTCGTTCTGTTGTTAGGGTGCTTGCGTGACAAAAGACCTTAGCCAGAAGATCACACAAACTTTTTTATTAGAATATTGTTCTACTATTCTTCTAGAATTCTAATCTTATGAAGAACCAAATGCAATATGACATTTAAGATAAAAGTTTATTTTAATATGATTGTTTATTGCATAAACAATTTCACTATGATATGGTAAGAAAAAGAAAAACGTAGAACTTTAAGCAGATATCAAGTTGATACAAATTTATAACAATTCACCTATTTTCAGTATTATTAAATAAAATTATGAAACAGTTAACAACTAAATGTATGCAACATGGGAAATCAGAAGAAAACCATAGTTTTTTAATAGGATTTTATTTATAATTGTTACAGGAATTAATCTATCTAAAGCTTTGTTAGCCGTTTTTCGCTGATTCCAAATGTAAGACATGTTATTTTAATAATTATGTTCAAAATCATCAACACGAATGTGTTCAGCTATATATCTTTTAGTTGAAACTGGCTCGCAAAGGGAGTATTTTGTATATTGTTTATTTATGAGAGTCAGCAGCTAAAACTTTTTATTTTTCTGCACATCCTATGTGGGGTTTCAACTATTGTCTTTAACAGGAGAAAATGCCTCTGCTATGTTGCTAATCTAAAAATATTTTTCATCTGCATGAATCTCATAATATATGGCAATTTATTTTGATACTTCTCTATTTCAAAACCCTCTAAGTTTTTCTCTAGAGTAAAATTTAAATATTAAATTTTTACTGTGTGTGCCAAATTTGACTCTCTTTCTCATTTCTCAGAAAAAACATTAAAAATATAAGCATTTTTAAGTTTATTAAGTGTTTATTAAAGATATTTCTAAAAGTCATCCACAACCGAGTTTATCAAAAGTTGGATTCAGATATTAGTGATACACAGATGGGGTTCAGAAACGGACTAGGTACTCGAGAAGCTCTCTTTGGTTTGAATGTTCTTACACAAAGATTCCTAGACGTTAATCTGGAAGTACATGCATGTTTTATCGATTTTGAAAAAGCGTTTGACAGAGTACGCCATGATAAGCTAAGAAACATTCTTGAAAAAAGGATATAGATAATAACGATCTGCGACTAATTCTCAATCTATACTGGAATCAGAAAGCTATCATCCAAATAGAAAATGAAATATCACAAACAATAGAAATACGTAGAGAAGTATGACGGGGATGCATTTTGTCACCACTGCTATTTAATGTTTATAGTGAAAGCATCTGCCAGGAAACCCTTTTGCAAGCAAACGAAGGAATCGTAATCAATGGAGAGGTGATAAGTAATATTCGATACGCAAACGACACTTTACTAGTTGCAAGAACAGCAGAAGAATTACAACGATTACTTACAAATATAATCTTGTTTAGTAATTCTGATTACTAATAAAAAAAAATCAACTGATACTACCGAGATCCTTATGGAATGCAGCAATATTTTTAAATACAGCATTGCACGTTATATTGATTCAAAGAAGATAAGCATTATAAAAGACCTCCTTTTATGTATACTAATATGAATTAAAATAGCTAACATCTTATATCACAACATGCATAACCCCTCAGGCGCCTCTTTAACCATGCATGTCCTATTGAGGTTGTCTGTTTTTCAATGTGCCTTCAGTAAATTGTCGTTTCATCGTTTTAGTTGTCTTCCTAGTGATCATTTTCCTTTTGGAAAACCATCTCTTGCCGTCTTTACTACTCTATTTGTTGTCATTCGGCTTATATGATCGTTTCATTCTACTCTTTTATTCTTAGTCAAAAAAACATTATTAATAATGTTATGTAGTTACTATGTAGTAATATAATTACTGCGTAGCTGCTAAGATGTACAGAATAGAAGATAACTCACTTAACTGACAACTTTTTCGTGCAACGAGTTTTTCGATTACATTCTTTATATGTTTCTGTTATCCTGATTTATTATTTATATTTTAAACAAACTATATTATTTTCAAATAATTCAATGAATTGTTATGTTTGCTCCTAACACCTCCTGCTAACGTATTAATAAAGCATTCATTGTTTACTTCTGACAGATCTGTCAACTTTAAACGAAATATTAAATCATAATAAAATATAAATATATAAATATGTTTAAAAATAATTATTTTAATTATATGGAATTATTTAAAAACAAAAAGTGTGATAAAAATTTAAATAGATTCAATATTGTTATTATTCGGGTGACATTTATGACTTAAATTTATGATCTTTAATTTTGACAAATATTCTTTTCATTTATTACTTTCCATGTCTACTAATGCCTGTATTTTGTTAGTTATTTTTCATGCAATTTTTAATTTAAACCTGCTTAGAATAATAATATGATGACTAGAAAATAATTGATCAAGATTAGTGAATCGATTTAAAGAAACGGTATTTCGTGACGCTTCTCGTGTCGAAAGACGCTAGCTCCGTGACGACTCCATCTTGTGGCGCTAGTTCCGTGATGCTCTACTCAGCATTTTACTACAGAGAAAAAAGTAACACAACGCTAGTATAGAAGCTTCGCTTCAAAATAACTGAAAAATAGAATTTGTAAAAAGTATTTTGAAAATGAAAGTCAACTAATGTAATAGCAAGTCGCTCTTTCTTAATTTTTCAAAAAAAAACAGACGTTGGTCTCTTTTTGCTGGATAAAGATGGTCTATTATAGATTTGTTATATTTTAAACACAAAGAAAAGATAACTATTTCTAATTTTTTAGAATCAAATGGTAGGTATATTTATTTGTATCAAGAATAAAATAATAAACGCCTCATAGCAGAAAATAGGGATAATCTAAAACATTAACTATCTAGTATGAAAACAACGTCATAGAAATTCAATATTTGGATCTTAATAAAATAGATACAATCAATAGAACGTGAGAGACATTATATGAAAAAAGAAATTCACCATTATTAACAGTCAAATCAAAATCTATAAACATATGTAAGACGTTTACTAACGTACGCCACAGTATCTAGAGCAGAAATAATAAGAAAAAAAAATGGAAGCCACCGGAATATTAAGAACTTTCAAAGCAATAACATTTAGCGACAAAATAAGAAAGAAGAAGTCAGTAGTAGTATAGTGTGTATTGAAATGAAATGAACGCAAGATAATGCAAGCAATTTTATGAGAAAATGTTGATAGGATAGTAAAAGATAGTTGTGTGAGATAAACTAAAGTACCAAAACTAAACTTATGAAGGCCAGTAGGGAGACCAACAAAACGTGGTACAAAAGTCCAGCGTCAAAGAAGAAGCTCAGAAAAAGGTTAAACATATTTGATTAAACAGGACCTCGTCTTACTAAATAAAGAAGATTAACAATAAGTAAAAAAAGAAGAAAAGTTAATAGAAAATAAGCATCTGAGAAAACGTTACATGGTAGTAGGAAAATTCAGTGGGAAATGCAAGCAAGATATACTTGAAAGAGGATCAGTAAAAAGACAAAGTATTTGGTGAGTGGGTATCGGATGGAGTAAAACATACATACATAAAATTAAACAAACTCTTAACCTTAAGTTAAAAATATGGTCTTTACTAAAAAAATTATTAACCTTCTTTATCGCGTTATGGAAATATAGCAGAAAATGAATTGTCTGCAAAAATCATTAAAAGGCGTCAATTCAAATACTTTAGAATAATTAATCCTGAATATTTACACATAATTTTACTCCCCATGTAGACTAAGATATACAAAAAGCTGTTGAGGAAAGGGAATAAAGGACAATAGATAAGTCTTATAAAAAAAATTCAGACCATCTAAATATTCCATTATTAAGACTAAATGTTTGAAACAGGATCTAACATATTTAGAAAGAATACGATCTTAAAAAGTTGAGAAATATTGCCAAGGAATTGCTGAAAATAAACCAATAGAGCATTTTTTTTCTGTTTACAGGTTTTATACAATTTATGTAAAGTGTTTTATTTATTATTGAATACCAACCAACAAATAAGTATCTGGTTGGTCTTTAAACTAGTTGCCTTAAAAATCTCTATAAAAAGATTGCAATTTCTATTGTGATTTAATCAGTATTTAAAGCAAATCTCTAGAATTATTCATTAAAGTGCACGACTATTCTTAACGAATCATTTAAATTCAGAATGGAGGACAAACTTTTACAAGTCGTATCGTAAACTGCATTTCCTTCGAAGATTAGCAAACGCTTGAAATGCACAGGAGAAGAAAGATCGTAATCACATCAATTACATGTTCTGGATCGTGTTCGGTATGAACTAGATTACCTTTACGTAACTTATCAACTTTACAACGGGTATAATTTTCCTAAAAACAACTCAACACTTTTAATTTATTAATTTCGAAGTAACATAGCGTAACTGCACGTTTTTGTTTTGGACTTGATTTAATAACAGTAGCAAATTACAGTGATCACAATGTTAAGCAATGGATACTGGCGTGAAAATGCATTATTAAGTCACACATTTAATGATTGCTTTACTACTACATTTTACTGAAAGTGTTAATTATTTACATAGTAATATTTGGAGTCTGAAAACTGACATAACAGAGTCATTTCATTGAAAGAAAGATTAGAAGTTTATTAGAGGTTTGTTATTAGAAGTTGTAATTAAAAATTTGTTTATTAAAACTCAGAAACGGAAAGACAAAACTTTAAAACGTTGTGTCAAACGTAATAAAACATGAAAATGTGACTAAATAAGTGAAACCTGAATCCTTAGCAGTATTAAATAACATTAAGAATGAAAGGCAAATGGTAGAATAAAACGTAACATGAATTCTTAACATTACTCTCTAAAGTTAAACTACTTATTTCTTTACAAAACTATTGTCATCATACGCTCTAACTATTTACATGGATTTAGATGACAATAATATCCCTATTTAGCATGTATTAATGATCATCATACTTATTTATTTTAAAGCAAGGTACAAGTTTTGTCTTTGAGTTAGTCAGATTTGAATGACGATATCATGACGATCTTAGATTCCAAAATTTTATCCATTCTTTTTCCCATTTATTCCTACTTTTAAATATTTAGATTCTTTGTTTTCACAAAATATAGACTTGACAGCTACGTCTCCCAATAAGGTCTCCTTGGTGACTCCTTAGAATAAAACTCTCCCCAACATAGATACTATTCTAAGTCAATATCTCAAGCATAAAACACATCCGTTAACTCTCCAACACATATTCCTAAATATTTTATAAATAATCTACTCTGATGGTTCCAAGAATAATGACAGTGTTAGTTCTGCAGTCACAACGTTAATAGACGACATCAAAAAATCGACCTTCCATCGTTTTTTAGCATTCATATAAGTGAATTAGTAGGAATACTTCACGCTATAAACTCTCTTACACCTAGTTACGCCTCTACGGCAATCTACACTCATTCTTTTACATTTATCAACTTGATAAAAAATTTTTTTACCAGACATCCAATTGTTTAAGCCATCCATTACTCAATTTTCTTTCTGGCCTCTCAAGGAAGCTTTTTGACAATCATCTGGGTACCCTACCATGTACATATTCAGGGTAATGAAAGAGCAGACGCCATATCAGCCATATCAGCACTATTATCAACGAAAAGTATTCAAAAAACTATTCAAATACAAATAGATCTAAAAAGTTATTTTAAACATTTAACACTCAACTGCTGGCAAACTCGTTGGAATAGGTTGCCTTCGAAATGAAAAGAAATCCAACCAAATATTGGTACATTTCTACCTCTTTGATTATCTAAAATACCAACATGAACAACGACTTCATGGACTCAAGTTAGCTGAATGAAGCACTAACTTCACCAACTGATACCAACCACACCACAAGCTACCTCCAGAATATAAATATTTTCAATAAAATATGAATACTCATGTACTGTAAATTACTAGCTGTTATATTCTGTTATTTTATTGTTTAATAATGTATGTATATCTAATATTTTTGTACCTGTGTCAATGATCATTGTAAACAAGGCAAATTTAATTAAAAATATTTAGACTAGTATGCGTCTGATGAGCAATATGAACTTATGTCTTTTTTAGAAATGTACGTCGAATAATTCTTCTCCTTCTTATTTTTAGCCACTTTTTGTCTACTCCTAACGTATTTCTGCATGATGTCCTATCCTGTGCTATTTGAACCAATCTACTTTCTGCACACATTTTGATATCTTGAAGCTATCTCTTCTATACTACATTTTGTTTGTCTTGATCGCCAGTGCGCCAGTTTACTTGTCCATCCGGTTTGATCTTGCACTAGATGTCCTACCCATGTCCATTTCAGCGCTGCATTACTTTTTAACAAGTCTGCAACTTTGGTTCTTTGACGGATTTTTTCGTTTGTTTTTCTGTCTCAGATTAATTCCAAGCTAAGATTTATTTTAATATTTAATTGTGTGTCCCAAATATATAATATGTTCGTCTCCGTTTTCCAATTTTGTTTTATCTTTAACTTTGACACTTGTGTATTCAACATATTCATTTTCAGGTAACATTTTTCGAAATAGCATTCAGTTCTAATTGTTAAGACGATATCATCGGCAAATCGGAGATGAGTCAACTGAGAGCCATCAATATTTATGCCTCTAGTTTCCCATGGTAATGATATGAAGCTATTTTCTAGTGCCAGGGTAAATAAATTTGAAGATATATTGTCTTCTTGAGGTACATCTCTATTTATTTTAACTCATATGTTTTCATATCCCTGTTGACTGAACCATAAAATGCGGCATTTTCATGCATATATTTTATTAGGTTTGTATATCTAGAATCTATTCTAGAATGGTTCATGGCTTTTATGAAGGACGACGTTTTAACTGAATCCAGCGCTTTGGGAAAATTAGTGAATGCCAAGTATTCTATGGTTTTTTATTAATGTTCTTAGAGTCTGTATGTTCAATAGTGCTAAACCCTTTTTGAAATCCTGTTTGCTTTACTGGTTGATAGACGTCTAACTTGTTAGTAAATCTACTGGGTAAAGAGTAAAACATCTTGGTAAAGAGTTTGTATAAATAAAAGAGAAGGCTGAATGTTCGTTTTTTATTATCACCTTTTATAAAAAGGCTATATTATCAATTGTCCTAAACCCTTTTTGCAATCCTCTTTGCTCTATTAATTAAGCATCGAATTTATTAGTTAGTCTATTTTGGATTATCTTGTTGAAGAGTTTCTATAAATGAGAGAGGAAGCTGATTGACCGATAGATTTCTATTTAAATACTTTCCGCTTCCTTAAAATGCCACTCAGGATGTGCAAAAAACTGAAAAGAAATTCGGCAGAATTACTTCTGCGTTTTTCCACACTTTCGGAATGCTATATTCTCGCAAAAATTTACTAAAAAGAGATTTCTGGGATTTTTCGATGACTGCTTCTCCAATTTTTCACACTTCGTATACAATTTAGTCTTCTCCTAGACTATTTTAATTTTTTATTTCTTTAAGAGCACCATGTACTTCTCCTTTTTACATTTATTGAATTTCTTTCGAAACCACCACGTTACAGATGGCCGTATCAGCAACACTTGGATCAGGTCTAATAGAAGTGTCAAGTCGGATATAGAAATTCTGATTATACTTAGCAATATTTTGATGAAGAAATTGTGATGCCCTGCTGATCTTTCATTTTGGTCATCCTATGCTTTCCTGGAAATAGCTTCGATATTAAAACATAAAAATCCTCATATTTGTATTTTCTTTTGGTGCTGTTTTGATTACTTTATTATTATACATTGTTCATGATTGAATTTTAAAGTTCTTCTTCTTTTCTGAGCGTGTGAAAATTTTTCTGGTTCCGATGTAAATATCAAAAGTAATTTTATGGTAAAGTTCATTAATATTTTGTTTTTGTTTATTTAAGTTCATCAACAGTAGAAAACTTGTAAGCGTGAATGAGTTTGATTTTAAGATTTGAGTTGAAAGATGCTCTTGCCATCTTATGATTACTGTTTGTGTCAAAACGGTTTAGTACTGGGACTTATGTGCAGATTTATTTGCTATTTGAGATAACAAAAATCAATTTCATTTTTGGCAGTGCCATCACGACTTCTCCGCACCCATTTTCATTTTGCTGTTGAGTTTATAAAGAAACAGGATAAGTTCTTTTTGTTTAATTAATTTATTAGCAGATTTCGTCTGTTAGCAAGCTAATAAGCGTACTAAATGTTAAAAGTCTTTAAACGTGTTGTTAATTTAATTATAATAAAATGGATTTAAAACCGACGAATAAATATAAAATAACAAATATATTAAAGACTTCTGTAAAACCTTGTTAGCTCGCAGCCTAATGAATCAACTAAGGAGAACGTCAAAAGAATAGGAAAAAACGTGGGATCAGAGGTACTACCAAATATAGAAAGAGCTTAAAAGAGCTAAAAATTAATAAAACTTCAGCATACGACGGTATAATTGCCGAGCTGTTAAAAACTAGCAAGACAGTAACAATCTCTAGACTAATAAAGCCATTTAATAGATGTCTCGTTAATAGCAAAGTCCCTAAAGACTGAAACGGGAGTCTGGTAATACTTTTACACAAAAAAGCGAACAAATGGGATCTAAAGAATTATAGACCTTATCGTTACATAGTAAAATATACAAACTGTTACTGAGAATTATTAACAATTCATTGAATTACTGGCTGGCAGACTATTTACTAATAATAAGAACATTGATAGAGAAGGCAAATAAATATCAACTATCAGTATTTCTTGCCTTTGTATATATTATGAAAAGGCCTTTGATAGTATCGAAAAATGTAGCAATATTAGTACAACTAGACAAAAATACAAATCCCAGTCCCATTAATAGAGGAGTTAGGCCAGAGTTTGACATAATATCGTCTAAGCGTTTTAATCTAGCTCTAGAAGACATCTTTAAAACTACAAATTGATCATCACATGGTATCAAAGTTAATCGTAACAAGTTAAAACACCTTAAATTCGCTGACCACATCGTGATTATAACGAGCACATTCGAGGAACTAAAAATCATGATGGGGAACGCATAGATAGCCCTGAATAGCCTAGAAATAAATATATATCCTATATTCGTTTTTAATCACAGACAAACTTAAATATTAAGGCTGACATTACCAATGTTTACTGTAGATAAGTCGATACCTAAAGTTTTCTTTTATTGAGCGTTATATAGCAAATGTTTGCCACTCTACTATTTTTCTTAGTAATTTATCTAGTTCGCCAGGATTTTCTGCGATGTCGTTGAGATCGTCTGCATAGTTAATATTTTAAATTGGACTCTATTTAATTTTAAACTTTAAATTTCAACTAAGAAATCCTGAATGCATAAAAGAAATTAGTGGCAAAATTAATAAAAGGAAACACGCTACAAAAAAGGTAACAGAAAGATTTCGGTATAAAAAAAGAGTTTGTTTGAGATGATATTTCTTATTTAGATAAGATTCTAAGGAATAAGATCAGGGATATAGATGATGCTTTATTAAGCAAGAAAGAACTGTTTGTAACTTTTTGGTTATAGGCTTTCAAAACTGTATATACTGTACACACTCTATGTACATTGTACATACAGTATACTCACTTTATCGGGCCTCCCAAAACGTAGTTAAAACTCAATAATATTCATTAAACAATATTCGTCTTCTTCTTGTAGTTCATATCCGTTTTAGATGTTGGCGACTATCATGGCAATCTGTATTTTGCAAACTGCAACTCTGAAAAGATTTGTGGTTATTGAGTTGAACCACGTACGTAGATTTTTTAGCCAGGAAATCCTTCGTCTTTCTAGTCCATGTGTTCTTTCTAATTTTTCCTGTAGAATTAATTGCAGCAACCCATATCTTTTACTGTTTCTCAGGATGTCTATTTGCTATATTGCGATGTCCCAAATTACTAAATTTAATTGACGAAATAGTCTTCTATCTGCATTTTATTTAGTACCACCTAATTGTAATACAGCTTTACAGTTCTATCTTTATTTTGCCTCTTTAATATCTGGATTGAACAAAACTAAACTTTTAAAATTTATGATTAAAATATACCAATATATTACGACGACCAAAGGACATATAAGACTGCTTAGCGAAGTCGTATAAACTACTAACTACTTAAAATATTATAGTTGGAAGCAGTGGGAAAACGTTATAATTTTCAGCAAACAAAACAAAACAAAACAGATTGGAAAAGAAGAAAAAGACAAGTAGAATAGAGTTAAAAGTAAAGATTTTACATTTTTTTGTAGGCTTCTCTAATAAATGAAAAGAAATAGGAAAATCTTCAATTTGACCGCTAAATTTAGTTGTCAGAAAATGCATATCTAAAGAACAATAACAATCACCTATACTCACATAGTAATCGACTGACTCGTGTGAGGGTTGTGCAATAGCGATTGGTGCAGCATGCGCAACTGAGACTGCTCCAAGTGCTAATCCATGTCCACCACCATATCCATGTCCACCTAATCCACCAATCAAACCTGCGCTAGCGCAGGCTACGAGTGTGGTTAGAGCTACAATCTGAAAGAGAACAAAAACAGTGTTAAAATATACTAAGAAAATTAAATAAATGATAATTTTAGATAATACCTTGGAATAAGACCTTTATTATGTGATAAAACTAGAAATAAACTATTTGTTACATCAACGTTGAGAAAATATAGAAGTTATTGTTTGACTACATTTTTTTTGGAGTCAGAAAATGCTCTAAGTAAAGTACTGACCTTATGATTGAAATTACTGTACTTTGGTTATCTTAAAATGTTATTTGAAAAATTTATCACATTTTGGATGTAACATTTTCGCTTAAACTAGAAATATCTACTACTACTATACCAGAATAAACTCTTCATTGATATTTGATAAACTTAAAATATAGCAATGAAGTTAATATACTCAATAAAATGATTAAACGAAGAAATTATCAGAAATAAATAAACTGCAAAAGAATAATAAGCAAAAAAGCTGTAAATCTGACACGGCCAACCTTATTTTCAAATCTTGCTCTAAATATAATTGAAGAAAAAAAGAAAATATATGAAGTGCATAATCTTAGATCGGCATAGAAACTTAAAGATGGACAATCACACCTACCAATACGCTTTCAAATGTTTTTACTTGGATTTAACTAAAAATAACAGCACCGTTAGCCAAGAAATATTTGTAGGGATCCTTAATGGTAATAATTGCTTATACAAATCCTAAGTCTAAAGCTGTAAAAAACAGTTGTTAGGCCAATAGTGACATATAAAAGCGAAAAACCAGACTTTCTTAATGGCTGATGAAAACCAATTAAGAATCTTTAAGCAAAAACTATTAGGAAATATATTTTGTCTAATCCATTACAACTATAGTACATGAAAAAATTAAATAAATCATTAGTTAGACAAACTAATATAAGATAAAGTATGGTTTTAACATAACTGGCTTTGTAATTAAAAAAAATGCTAATAGCATAAAATGTCACAAGTCACAAGAAAAATTAACCAAAAAAATATCACGTAAAAGCTGGATAGGTGATGTAGAAGAGCGCCTTAAAGTTAGGAAAATCAGGCAATAGAAAAAACTTAGATTGTAGAGAAGGATCAAAGAATGTGTTAAGCAGACCAAAGTCCACAAATAGTTGTACACTAAGAGCAGAAGAATATAAAAATAAATTTAGAAAAGAACTGTAATATGGGATGTGAGGACTGAATATTTCAGACGTAAGTGTTATATTGTAATTTGTATGTCTGAATAATATTAAGAGTAATACTAACGCCATACAAATGGTAACCCGGTAATGAAAAAGGTTGGAATATACTTCCTAGTTGAAGTGAAAGCGATTCCAAAGAATTAAAAGCAGACATTCTTAAAACAGTTCAAACTTAAAAAAAAATAGCTTAAGTAAAACTAAAATAGTCGAGTCCAGAATCACTCTATCTGCTTTAAAATAAATAGATTGTTGGTCCCCTCTTATCAACAAATTTTTTAAAAATGTTTCTAAATGTTATGCTAATTTTAGATAGAGCGTGGTATTTTAGATTTGCTTTTGCTTGGTTTAATTCAAAAATAGAAAATAACGAGAAGATGACAGAATAACAAGCGAATTCATAACATGCGGAAAACCATATTTGATCCAAAAGCTATTAAAAATAATAGAACAAAACAATAGTTTTAACACGTCTCTTTAAACCGATAAACCGATCCCATAAAACTACAAAGAAATCAACTGATTAAACACAACCCCAAAGCAATAATGTTTACAAGCAATAATGATTTACAAGCAATAATGTCGCGCATACCAGATATAAGTCGAGAATATGGGCTGGATCTCAAAACTAACAAAACAAAGTAGATGGTAGTAAGTAAGCGCGAAATATTTTACACATCTTTTGATAAACCAATAGCCAATTGACAGGGTAAACAGCTATACATATTTTGGTACTAACATAAACAGTGAATGGGACCACTCTACTGAAATAAAACAACGTATAGGGCAAGATAGATCAGCGTTCGTAAAGATGAAGTCTCTTTTCAGAAATCACGATTTACCACTTAGTACTAAAATCTCTATCATCAGATGCTATGTATTTTTTACATTCTTATACAGAGTAGAGGCATGGGCGCTCTCTGAAGCTTCTTTAGGAAAGCTCGAGGCCTTCGAGATTTGGTCTTACGAATTTCATGGGTGGATCGTGTGACTAATATTGAGGTCCTACGTAGAATGGGCAAGTAATGCAAGATCACTAACACAATCAAAAAGCGCAAATTAGAATAACTTGGTCATGTTATGAGAAATGAACACAGATATGGCTTATTGCAACTCATTCTTCAGAGCAAGGTATTTGGAAAAAGAGGACCATGGAAAAGAAGAATATCTTGGCTTCTAAACCTAAGGAAATGGTTCAATACGTCTACAACCGAAATATTTCAAATAGCTGCAAGTAAAGTTAGGATAGCTATGCTGATCGCCAACATACGAAACGGATAGGCACCGTTGAAAGAAGAAAAAACACAACCCAAACATTAAACTCCAAAATAATAACAAATACATTAAATAAACGTATAACACTAGTAGAAGAATAACAAGTTATTAGATTAGGAAGATCATGAACCGATGCTATATTTATAACAATGAAAATCAAAAAAGAGAAATTAGTGGAATATAACAAACTGGCATATTAATGTTTAGTGGATCTGATGAAGGCATTTACAGGGTCAAATTAAAGAACGTTATCCATTTGTACGTCAGTAAAATACCTCTAGAAATTATCAAAACTATCGAAAATATATACAAGAACAACACAATAAAAGTAAAAGTAGAAGACAAACTAAACGATTTAATTAAGGCTGTCAATAAAATGAGACAGGAGAATTTTCTAAGCCCTTTATTATCTAAGCTGATAGCTGAAGGACAACAAAACGAATGCTAGAAAGGGCAGAGACGAAAACCATTAGAGAAATTTATGCTCAATTTGAGACAAAGCTAGAAGCACAGATATAGGAAGGAGTTGCACAGTGACGAACATCAAAAATTGGGTGAAAAAGGGAAGAGTAGAATGGAAGAATCATATAAACAAAATCACAACAAATAAGGTAGTAAAGGTGGCAAGAGACGGTTCTTTAATAGAAAGGCAATAAGTGGAAAGACCACGAAAATGATGGAACGACAACTTACTGGAGTTACGTTGAAAAATAGACGAAGTCATGTCTACATAAAATAATAAAAAGAAGAAGCTTTCACTTGGTGATAATGACAATAGCAGTTAATAATGACATGAGACCAGAAAAACGTAGATTTACTATTCTACAGATTAACTTTTAAATACGTCTTCAACATTACTTATACAAATAGTTTTCATATGGAATCAAAATTTATGAATGTTTTTTAGTTATTTTAGTTAATTAAAATGCACGCGTAATTGAAAAACATATTTAAAAAGTACAAAAAGGTTTACACACACATAGAAGTTCACCATTTAAAAAAACTAAAAAAGTTATGATTAAACACGATTTTCTTAATAAACCGAACTGTAGAATAGGAACGATTTTTGTTGAAGTTCGAGAGAAATACGAAGTACGAAGTAAATAATTTAACAAATTCGGAACAAATAAACGAAAATTTTAAAGTGCCAGAGGCTATGTACAAAATAAAATACGGTTGAAACTCTTCTACTTTATAAAAAAAATTGTTTGTAAGGACACTTTTGGCAATAGAAACAGAAAACTGCTTCTGTATATTAAGATGCTACTGCAAAAAGGGTAAAGTTAATATGAAAATATATAAGAAATTGAGAAAAGACTAAAAAAATCCAAATATTCCACTGCGTATAAGAATCACTAAAAACTACCCCTCAATTCTACCACTTTACACACCTTGGCAAACATGATTAATTAATTAAATTCACTGTACTGAGTACTATGCGATACTGACTAGGGGATAGAAGTATCCCACTTATATACTAAATATTCCTTACCGCTGGACGTTCACCACAATTAAAATAAGAAAAAATCAACACAGTACCCACTAGTACTATTAAGTATACAAAGCATGCTCGAAAGTGTATATTGCGACAATAGCAAGGTCTATCTGCAGCAAATGTGCATTTTTCCTGCGAACGGGGAACCGCCTACCCGGCTTTTTTGGTACCGAATGTGCACTGGCTTGGAACCTTATTGATGCGTGATTTGGCGTATGTTGATTCAGTTGGTTCTAGGCTGGTGCGTTCGTGTGATTTTAAATAAACAATTACTTTAAGGTTTTCTATATTTGTTTTAAATTTCAAAAAAATTAAATGGAAGATAATTTCAAATTCAATTATTCCTACTAGTGTTAAAAAACTTTTTTTTTTGTTTGCCTTAGTATTTTTTAAATATATTGTTTAAAATTACGAAAATAAGTGTTTTATTCTACGTTTAAAAATAATTTCATAACGACAGATTGAGTATTAAAAGAGTACGTTCTTTTAAATAATATTTTATGTAGGATAAAACCACAATAAATTAATTGTTGTTTTGACGTTTAGATTTCCAATCCTTCAATCGTTTTCAAAAAATCAGAAAAAAATCAAAACAGATGTAAACTGTTTTAAACTTAAAACTAAACTTAAAAAATTTTTATTACAATTAATTGTGGTTAAATTCTATATGCAATAATTTTTAATTTAAACATTTCTCAAGAAAATAATTAACGTATCTTGTTATGTAAGGTTGGAAAAAAACTAACTAATAAGGTTCTGATTATGTTTTTGTTTCCTAATAGTACAGGGAAATAAGCAAAAAGACCCAGTTCGAGACTGTGACTAATACAGGTAACTACATTTTTGTTTTGGTTTTTATAGGCATAGGTATATAGAAAATCTATACATTTTTTGCAGGAATTTAGGTGTCTTTTTAATTAATAAAAATTTAGTGTAAAAAATGCCACTTTTTTGGTTTTTTGCTTACCATTAAAAAGCTTATACAAAAGCTTTAAACTGGCGATTGTTAAAAGTCGTAAAATTAATTTGTTGCTTTGAAAACTGAAAAATAAGGCAAATTGTTAATTGTTTAATACTATTTTAAAAATCAACCTAGATATTTGGTATTGCGCTCAATAGGCAAGGGAAATAAACAAAAAAAGTACCCTGTTTATGACATTGAACCGGCCAAGCAAACGACAGTTGTTTTGATTAGCATGGACCTTCGTAACAAAGACCTATATGTTTCCTGGAGTCAACTTTTTGGACTTAATTAGTTGTTAACAAATTAATGTTAAAAACGATAAATTTTCGTTTTTTCGTCTATCAGCAAAGAGTAAAGCATTTGAAACAAATTTGACAAACAAGCTTATCACACAAACTTACTTAACAAACTTATACGTTATATAAAAACCTTCAAAATAGCGTTTTTTAATATTTTTTATTCTTATTTGTTGCTTAGAAAGTTGCAAAATAGGTCAAAAATTTCGGTTTTTTTATAAATGTTAATTACTTTTTTAAAAATAGACTTAAAATCTTCCCATTACAGGAAATGTTGGGTCCTGTGGTGCCCAAAATATGATGAAAATTTCAAATCGATAAGTCAAATGGTTTAAAAGTTATTTAATTCGTTTATTACAAATTAATTTTTTTTTAAGACTTTAGGTCAGAACATTATTCAATTATAGTAATTATATGCACAGATTCTAAAATAAAAAGATTTAGTCTAATAATGCTATTTAAAAAATATTTCAAAATAATTTTACAAAAACATGTCGATTTTTAGCTTATACAAATAGAATAACTTTTTAACTATTGCCTGCCAATTATTTTCTTATATTTAGATAGCCTGCATTTTTTCACAATGTAAAAAAAAGTTATTCTAGAAAAATTTGGGACAAAGTTAGTCCTTTTTTTTTAATTGATAGCAGATTTGTTTATAATAATTAAGATATCTTATTAACGTCATTCGAAAGAACATATTTTAAAGTTTTATTGTGCAAAATTGGAAAAAGGTTGTTGTTGCCTTTTAATATAATGGTTCACAAAGCTCCAAAATATGGTCCCCAAAATCGGCCAACTGCGAAACTCGCGGGAGCAGTGGGGGGTGGGGAGGAGCTTTCAACTGCATATCTGTTTCCTGTTTATGGATTTCTACGTTTCTTTCTTAATTTGTATTAACTTTTTGCTAACATTAAGAATATGTTATGTTTATTAAATATTTAATTTTTGAAGTAAACCATCTAATTTATTAAACCATTTTTTTAGTAATATTTGAGGTAATTTTTATTATACAACATAAATATTTATGATTAGTATTTACTTCTTTAATGCAGTCTTTTCACAGCAATCTATTTTTTTAATTGTTATATTTTATTTATTGACCAGTTTTTAAATAAATTATAAAAAATGTTTTTTTGCTTTAAAATGATTTTTTTTAACCCTTCAGTACTCGTTAGGAATTTTTGAAAATTAGTAGTCGCGCACGGTCAAAACGACCGTTTGGTCTTTTACTTCTTAGTTTGTGTTAATAAAAGTCTTTGGAACCAGTTTAAGTAAAACACGATTTTATTAAGGTTTAATAAGTAGAGTAACATATTAAAAAATAATATAAAAAGTAAACTAATGTTAAAAACACTGGACAGAACATTAAAAAAACTATTTTCTACTCCGATAAAAGAAGGAAACTTTTAGTTAATCCGAATAAGTTCAGTTTAGCACTCTTCTCATACTGCAGGTGTATGTTCTCTGCATAAAAACTTTTTACATTTACAGCAGGAAACGGTCATTTTCCGGTTCTTTTTACGGTCGCAAAAGTAGCATCTCCCATGTACTCCTTCATTCGTTGGAGTGCCGTCTGTGTTAGGAATATTACATATGGCCTTAATACGTAACTTCAGATCTCTATCTAAATTGTCTACTGTTGCTCGGACCCGTAGATGTTCATCCATAAGAGAAAATGCTAAATGCTTCAAAAATTTTCTTCTAAGCATTTTATTATCAGCAAGGTTATTACTTGCCTGAATCACTAGCGAATTAATGCCTGCGATATTTAGTACGGTGTTAAAAATTACCATGGGCCAACGTCTTGTTTTTCGCGAAACATCATAAGAGGAGCATAGCTGATCAACGACGTCAACCCCGCCTTTTGTTTTGTTATAAAACGTCAGAATTTCTGGTTTATAATGTTCAAATGTTTCTCTATCTATAGCGTCGTCATCATGTAGACTTGAAACAAGCAATACAACTTTCTTCTTTTTGGGGATATACGACACTAAGGTACATGTATCGCTAAAGGCGAACATACTTGATTTTAGAGGACGAGATCCTTGAAGTAATTCAGGGGGCAGTTCCCTTTTGGTCTTTCTAACGGTCCCCACAACAGTCAATCCAAATTCTTTTTTGAAAACATTTATTAGAGGAATGCTAATGAACCAATTATCTAGAGTAATGTTGCGCCCAGAATTCTTTATTGGTGCACACATTCTTTTTACAACTTCTTTCGGGGAATTGTCTACAGTAAATGGGCCATCTGGTTGACGACCCACATAAACCTCCATATTTATGGTATATTATATTTCAGCATCACATAAACTAAACATTTTGAACCCATATTTTGAGGGTTTGCTTGGAATATATTGTATCCAAGGGCAATTCCCTAAAAATCCAGGAAGCACTTCATCGCATGTTAAATTTTGTGAAGAGTTATATCCCGATTTACACTTTTCTACGAATTTGAAAAAATACTCGGATAGCGGCCATCTTAACCAGTCTCCTACGTTCTTCACGATCGACCTTATCATCAAATCTAATTCATCTTAGAAGAAAACGAAATCGGGATAAGGACATAACTAGTCTAAATATTTCGATACCTTCGCCATTACTTTCCTAGATATCTTCTTATTCAGGTGATGGGCTTTATATGTCCCTGCCAAATATAAAAGGCCTATAAGAGCGCAAATTTCAGATGGGTTTGTAAGCTTTGCATCCCTCTCCCTAGAGAAATTGCTTGCTATACTTTCAATGTATTTATTAGTGGATTCTACAATTATGTAAATCATGTCCTCATCAATGAAATAACTCCATATTTCATAAATGTCTTTCAACTTTTTCGTAAATCTATTAGGATCAGGTGATTGTTTTACTAAATTAGGCTTGCTCATACGTACCCTTTTGTTTTTTCTTTGATGCTTACTCCACACTACCATCTTTTCCCCTAAAAACACTTTCTTTTTGTACATTATTCAGTTAAACTTCTCCTATTTCCTCTAAACCCTGTTGTTGTTCGCTTTCCGAATCTTCCGACCTCTCATCAATAACTTCCGGATTTACTTCATTCTCGTCATCGTCGTCGTCATATTCTATATTAAGCGGTTCTTCTTCCATGAGGGCTTGAAGTCTCCTTTGTTCCTTCTTATAGTCCATTCTAAAAATAAAGCCAAACAAGTTATATATAAAAGTTTGCTGTACCTTAAAATTTAAAAAAATTAATATTTGATTCTCAATAATAGAACAAAGAAAATTATGAAATATCGTAATAGTAATTTGCTGCAATGTAATTTAAAATTTGATGACTAATTACATAGTAAAAGAAAGAGAGGTATATTCAAAAGGTTACTAAACAATAAGACAAAAGTATAATAGTATATTATTTAAAAAAACTAGTGTTTATACATATCTTAAGGTGATAAGAAACACAATAAAACGATTTATAAAAACTTTTTAGCTGACTAGACGCGCGCGGAAATTATGACCTTTGCGCTGTAACTCCCAATGAACAAACCTCCCGCTGCTCTGATTTAGTACTGAGGCTCCTTGTATCGAATGAGTAAGCTACTGAAGGCCGTGGTTGCCAAATGTAATTTTTTTTTTCGAAATGTTAGCAATTTTTAATGCAAAAAGTGCGGTCTTTTTGACCATGTAGCGACTAGTTAAGGGTAATAATTTGAGGTATTCTAAAACAAAATCTATTCTTGTATTTTTTCGTAAATTAATTACTTTAAACGTAAACTGATCAAATAAAATTAAAAATGCTGAAAAAGGCGATTTTACCGTTTTTCAAAGCCATTTTTTAATAGGTTGGACATCAAATTTAAAAAACACAGAATATGAGATAAGGATTACATTAAGCAGTTTAAACATGTGACATTCCGTTTTGATTTTATATTACAAAAGTCAGTTCTAAATATCCATAAACAAGTTGATATAGCGTTGCCTTTCGGAATATATAGACTTAACGAACATGTAAACTTTAACGTTCGAAACACATTGTATGTTTCTTAAACACAAGCTAAATCTTATTTTAATCAAAAAAATATGATGCTGCAATATTGAAGTAAAAGTTATACCCAAAGTTTACCATCAGAACCTGCTTATTATAAACAAAAGACTAAATTAGTTTCAAATAAAATTGATTTTCTTTATTTGTTGAAAAACTGTTATAAATAAACAGCCCGATGTAAACTTTGGGAAAACATTTTAGTGTAATTGGAGCATTATATCCTTTTGACTAAAATAAGATTGAGCTTGTGGTTAAAAAATAAACAATGTGTTTCAAACATTAAAGTTTAGATGTTTGTCAAGTCTATATATCTCGAATCGCAACGGTATATCAATTTGTTTATGGATATTTTAAACTGAATTATACCATATAAAATCAAGATAGACTTGCAAATTTTGAAATTAATGGACTCAAGCTTTCACCTCATATTCTTTGTTTTTTAAATTCGATGTCCAACCTATTGAAAAATGGCCTTAAAAACGTTAAAATCGGCATTTTTCGGCATTTTTAATTGTTTATTGGCATTTTACGTTTAAAGTAAGTATTTTACGAAAAAAATACAAGAATAACCTTCTCTTTTTCGAAGGTCTCTGGGATCGGAATTAAAAATATAAAAGTTAAACTACCAGCATGTATCAAAAAGGTAAGAAAAAATCATTTGTATAACCAAAAATAATTTTGCAAAATATTGTTATTTTAACGTCTAAACAATAGGAATAACTTTTAAGCTATAACTCGTAGACGAAATATTTTTTCATATTTTAGAGCTGACAGTATTACACGAATCTAAACAAAAACAAAGTTAATGTATTATAGAACGATTAGGTAAAAAGTAAAGATAAGATTAAACTTAGAAAGCATTGTCTTTGAATGTTAAAAATGATTAACACTCTTAAATCAATATTAGTCATCTCTGACTCTGCAGTCTATGTCATAAATATACGACTATTTCGGATTATCGCAACAACGAATATTCTACTGTGCAACATAAGTACGAAAGCAAATTGTTCTAATAATTGGACCGCGTAATGTAATAGGGGATTAAGTGCCAAAATGTAGTTTTGAGAACTTTTTTAAAAATTATCTATATTATAAAAGTTATTCGATCAAATGTCGTTAATGATTTTTTAAGATATGTATGATTTAAAATCGAAATACCGGATTAAAAGACACATTTGGCGCTTAATCTGATGTTTCAAAAAATACGTGTTATAATAACGTTTTATTAAATTCTTAGCTTTAATACATATAAAAAGTTATATCGTTTACAGAAAATACTATGATATGTCTTCAATATCTAAGTCTAATGATCCATTAAAGCCGTCAATATCATCTTGAATGCCTTCATTCCCTACGGTATTCTTGTACTAGAATTGTTTGGCATATAATGGAATAAGACACAGGAAAAGATAAGAGGAGGAAGAAGCATAGGAAGAAGAAGAGTGTCCTGGTTGAAGAATTTTAGGGACTGGTTCAAATGTACCTAGTTCTATGGAACTCTTCAGAGCAGCAGTAGATAGAGTAAAGATAGTGATGATGATATTCAACCTCCGATCAGGAGATGGCACTAAAAGAAAAATATGTATTAAATGGACTCACTGTATAAATGTTATTATATAATACGTACCTCCGGCGCTGGTAATAAATTTTCATTATTTTCTAAGGAAAAAGAAACTGCACATTTTTTATAGCTGTACACATCAGTTTGTAACTTCTAGATCTTTTATTCATTAGGCTAAGAATATTTATTTTGATGGAATAATAAAATAAATCTAACTTAATTTTATTATGCACGTGTAACCTGGCAAAAAATTACAACACTATTAAAAAAAGAGGTTTAATCTTTGTATGTAGGTATATTTAAAAACCCTTAAAAGGGTTACATCACAAAACACAAACGTTTTCGGAATAATAATACCATCATCAGGTTAAAAAGCAGGTTAACATGCCTGAGCCACCAGAATATTAGGGTACAACCCTTTACAAAAAAATGAAGTTAGCAAAAAATGTACATGTTGTTGTTTAAAAATGAGTGATGTTTAATAATTTATTAGATTTAACTTCAGGCAACACATAACCATGCCTCACGTAAGTTCCAGAGTCCGGAGAGACTCACTATTGTCGCAACACTATTGTCGCTACTTGATTGACGACTGATGCACAATGCCCAATGATCCATTATAATAAAGAATTAACCGACTATTTGTGGCGCTTGATTTGTTATTACACTTAGAAGATAACGATTTTTGTTTTTGACAATGGATTATGTACTAATATTGGCGCTTGATTTGATATTCCTATTTTTGTTGAGGGAGTTTTTAATTCTGTAAAATCAATTTATCTTTTAATTCGATATTACAAATCTTAATGTGAGAATTTTTTTAATAAAATAACCAATGTCGCTTAATACAGGTTCTTAAAAACAGATTTATTTTGTACTTTTTTACAGAAAACACATTTTTATACATAGATTTGCACCCTATCTGCTAGATGGCACTATTATCTCGATTTTGAATTTTTGGCGCTTAATCCGTTATTATATAACGCGGTCCAATTATTTTAATTTCCAGTCGTCAGAGATTTGACCCCTAAAAATCACGCGAACAAGCTGAATTTTGCCGAGAATATAAATTTTTAGACCCCAAAAAAGATGCAATATAGTTTACCTCTTTAAGACAGCCCCGGGCTGCCCCCTAAATCCCCCCACGTTAGGGGGTAAAAACGCAAAAAAATGATTTACCAAGAATCTGTACGCCGTAGAAAAAAATTTTTCAAACAAAAAATGTAACTGCGATAATTTTGTAGAAAAATGTTTATTACCACTTTTTGCGTAGAATAAACCGTTCTCTCAGATACAGCGCTTCAAGTGACCGGCGATTTTGAATGTCAGTTCCGCACGCGAAATCAATGTTAAATAAAATTTGTATCAACTCCACGGTAAAAAATCTATATTTTTTGATCAGAGTAACCTATCGACAAAGGTCGAATAACGTTTTAAAGGTGAAGAGTGGAGCTTTCGTATCCAATTTTTTTATTATGCTGCAAAAGAAGTCAGTTTCTCTAACGCTCTTCAATAAATAAACTTTGCGCGATTTTTGCCATTTGTTACGATTCTCGCAAGATCAATAAAATTCATTATTTTCATTGACTGGTCGTAGTAAAACTTGTATTGCTAAAAACCAGTCTTTAAAACCTATGACATGAAAATTCGATTCTGATTTTTGGCAACAAATATGAGGTATTTGAAAAATGAGTAAAAACACAGAATTTAAACTTTTACATTACAAACGATCGCACGTCACAAGAAATGCCTCAAAGAAGACGGTTTTGGGTGTGTTTTATAGCAGAAATTAAGTAATTTTAAAAACCGTACTAGTGTAATTAAAAAAGGGCAGTTTGAAATGTTTTAGATCGTTTGTAATGTGAAAGTTTTAATTCAGCGTTTTTAAAGCATATTTCAAATGCCTATGCATACAAAAAATTGTATGTCATGAGTTTAAAAGATTAGTTTCTAGTTATAGAAATTCCATAGTAACCGGTTAATAAAAGGAATATATTGTATTAATCTCAGGGGAATCATAAAAAATTACAATAATCGCGTTACGTTTATTTATTTAACACCTTTATAAAAGCTGAGTTCATTTGCCGGAAAACACAAAAACTGCATACGAAAGATGCACTCTTTACCTTTAAAACACAGCTTGATTTTTATCGATAGGACACGCGGATCAAAAGATATTGAATTTTTACCGTTGGACATGTGGGTCCAACTTTTCCATTGGAACACACATATCACTCGGAGCTGGGTTTCTATTAAAAATTGTTGTGTTTGTACCAAATATTTAGGTTAATTTTTTACAATACTTATAATCAATTAAAAATCTTGCATATTTTCAAGTTTTTGACAAACAAATTAATTTTAGAATTTTTAGCAATTTTTAGCTAAATCTTTGCAAAAAATATATAGGTTTTGTTTATATAGGCGTAAAATAACCTGGATTTCTTCTTTTTCTTTTTATGTTGAGACGACTCTGTCTGTTTTTTAGTGTGCCTTAGTAAGTTGTCGTTCCATCATTTTGGTGGTCTTTCTACTGGTCACATCTACCTCGTATATCTGTACTTCTAGCTCTGTTCCACATTGTTTTACCATCAATTGTTTCCATCTCGGCTGTTTTTAACATTCTTTTTGTCCCCTCTGTGTCAGGTCGTCTTTCTGCTGCGTATGTCATTATTGGTCTAATGACTCTTTCGTAAAATCTGCCTTTCATTTCTCTTTCGGTGTTTTTATGTATTTATATTGTTTCAGTCAGACAACCTGCGACTCTGTTTGCTCTATTCACTTGATCTTCCACTTCTATTTTGAACTTTCCGTAGCTAGGTAATGTGATGCCTAGATATTTAAACCTTATCACTTGCTGTATTATCCGATTCCAATTCCAATTCCGAAGTTCCAATTTACATCTTAGTAAATATGCTGTTATAAAAATGCATTTTTTTTTTCAGAAAAAAAAACAATTCATTTCAAAAGTAGTATTCAAAAAAATACTATCGAAATGCTTTTAAACAATGGCTACCCAAAACATATATTAAAAAAGCTTATTTATAACACTTACTTTTAAACAGAGCTTTAATAAATAATCCACAAGTTTTATACAAAAAATACCTTACAATATAAAAAATTTAACAGACCAAATTGTCCCCCTTTTCAAAACATTTCCGAACAACAAATTAATTAAATACAATCCACTTCTAAATTCAAGGTTATTCTCAAAAATAAAAGTTAAAACTCCAAATTCATCAATGAGTAACATAATTTACCGAATCAATTTCAGTCAATGTCAATGTTGTTATATTGGTCAAAGTCAACAGTGGCTTAAACAACGTATCACTCAACACAAGAGTGACTGTAACATACGAAAAAACTCTTGTGCCTAAGCTGACCACCACTGGAAGACAGGACATAACATAATATTTTGTTTGCCTTTGAATTTATTATTGTAAAAATCTTGGAACAAGTTGATAATTTAATAAAATCGACTTTTCCTTAAAATGGAACACATTAATAAAACTCATAAATATATCGAATATAAAACAAACACCAACCATTTAAGTAATATCTACTGCAACATACTAAACAATACAATATGATAGATCTTAACCTTTAACAACAAACTCAGTAATCTTCTAGTAGCTCTACCTACAATTTTATTTCATTTCTAAATATCAGTATTACAATAACTGACTACGTACCATCAATTGCATTTTATAGACCAAATTAAAAATGTTCCTGATTCTTTCTCATTCCTCTATTATTAATTCCATCTTTCCACCTTATAATATAGATAATACTGTCATAATAATTGTTTATTTTCACTTATTCACTAAAAATTGTCCAATAATAATTCACTCTATAAAATATAATGTATTGCGGTTACCATAATTCGGTTTTAATAAATTAAAATCAAACAAAAATGTCATTTAGATATATTAACAAAATTTAATTTTTACTCTTTTAGTTGTAATTATTGACATATTCACTTTGTTTCATATAATAATTATTCTAATAAATTTACAGTTTTCTCCTGAAGAAGTCACAAAATGTGACGAAATATTGAGACATATAACAATAGAATTTTATTTTGTACAGACCGATTGTAACTCAACAGTCTTCCGTGTTGAACTGCGTCGGTTATCATTACGCTCAGCTTTCGCCATCCTCTTCGATGTCTTCTTCAGGGCTTCCGAGGTCTCAGTCTCCCTAGTCGCCAGACACTACTACACTGATTACTAATCAATTGGTGCTTGGTGGTTATTGGTGCTGTGAATAGGGGAAGGGTCATTTATACCGTCGATGGTGACGTGGCTTGGGTGGAGGTTGAGGTGGGGGCCAGCATAGGGATAGGCGCGTGGATCGATGCTGGGGTTGGCTTGAACATTTATGACAGTAGGTTTTTGATTGACAGGTGGAGCGGATGGTATTTTCTTTATGAGAGCTCTCCAAGTCGAAGGTAACCATATGCCGTCATTTCTTTTATTAAGACAATTTGGCCTCTTTTCAATTTTTATGGCTTCTTGAATAATTCTTGGTTTATAGAAGTGGATAATCAGGTTTTCAAAATCAATTTTGTGACCTATATGAATATGGTGTTCACCTAGAGCTGAAATTGAGTAGGAATTGCGAACAGAAATGTTTATAAATTCTATTTTTGATTCTACGATTTGTTTGGCATATGTAGTAGACCTCGGAAGCCCTAAAGAAGATATCGAAGAGGATTTTGAATGCTTGGTGCAATGATAACCGACGCGGTTCAACCTGGAAGACTGTTGAACATATATAACATACCTATATATATATATATATATATATATATATATATATATATATATATACATGATGGGGTCGCTAAACACTAATATCATGTCGACGATGGTATGCTAGGAACCTAATGATCCGGAAGTGCCACGTCTCCTAGAGTTCTGTGTAAATTCAATACAAAATTTATTTGTACAAACTCATTACTTGGAGGTTTTTGGGGGTCGCTAAATACTAATATCATATTCTTGTATAATACATACATACATATCTTTGTACTCATAAGAGGGCAGGGATAATTGTAATGATATTCGCGATTAGTGACCTCAAAATCCCCTGAGTAACGGGTTTGTACTGATTTTGTATGAAACTCGCACACCATCGTCGAAATGATATTAGTGTTCAGCCACAAAAAGTAACGAGTTTGCACTGATTTTGTATCTAATTTGTACAAAACTGTAAGAGACGGGGCCCATCCTGGGCTGCCTCGCAAACCATCGCCTACATAATATTAGTGTCCAACGACCCCAAAAACCCCTAGCCTACTGCAAAATGTAGTAGGTTTATTACTTCATTGCCTAGCCTAACAAGAGTACAAGATACATAGAAATAAAAACTGCGCCTTTAAAACTTCTGAACTTGGAAAAAAAATTTAAAAAATTAATGATAAATAAAAATTTCATCCCATTTTATAATACCTAAGACTGTAAAATAATAATTGTATATCATGTAGAGGTAATTTATTACATATTTATTGTTAAGAAAAATATTCTGAAACGAGTAGAACTGGTACATAGCTAGCAAAAAACAAGGCTATTCGAAGATTCTTAGTTATAATTTTTTGTGACAAAAATAATATACATAATAGACATATATTTTTAGTAATTGTTATTTAAGTATAGCTTATGCCATAAAAATAAAATGGATGTGTACTAAAAATACACATACAGATATAAATAATAAAAAATAGAGGATGTTGGATTTCTAAATCAAGATATATTTCTTAACAATTGTATGCAGTTGCATAGTTTTTATAAAATATTTTGAAACTTTAATTTAAAATAAAAAAAAAAAATTAAACACAATATTCTCTATACTAATGAGGCCTTTAATTATAGAGGTTTATTATAAACTAATAATTTCTGACTTCTTAGACATTATAATATTCTGTATAATATACAGTACAAAGAGTCTCTGATATTTGGCAATATTCATTGCAATTTTTTGAAAATGACGAACGAGGTCAATTTTTATGCCAAAGAAATCATCTTTTAGCCATATGGACTGTCAATTGTCAATGCTTTATTTTTTAGGAACATTAACCCTTAATTTTAAATAGGGAACAGTTCATGTGTGACACATCATTAGACAGGTATTTTGCTGGATATTAATTCAGGCGTTGATGGTTTTTCTTTTTATATTAGGCCTGTTATTGTAAAAAAGTGTCATTTTATTAAAAGTGTTACACCTTCTAAAAATACCCATTTGTTGCTAGTGTTAATAAAGAATGTTTTCATCTACGTGGAGAACTACATTAAATAAAATTTTCAAAAAGTTTAGTAATTTAAACTGCTGCATAAATATTTTTTTCAATTCGTTAGAAATGGTCTATTCTATCACAAAACTAATTGAAGTTGAATGGAAAATGTGCAAGAGAACTTCGAAATTATTTAATCAGCTTGATCACGATAAGCAAATTCATGACTCATATCTATTAAAACTAGTTCAAAAATTTTATAAAGCGTGATCAGTAGCTAATAGGAAGAAGGTGTTTGACGAACGCGTTTGGACTGAAGCCGCAGAAGTAACAATTTTATGGCATATTATTTTGGAACTTACGACAAGTACTAAAAAATAGCGTAAGAATCTGGTTTTTCGCGCCCTATTGTCTGCAAAGTAGTGAATCAGTACAAATTTCATCTCTGCATAATACATTTAGTACAGATTTGTAAGATTATGACTGACAAAATAAAAGGTAATCCAAACAGGTTAAGTGCCATGAGAGGCCAACACGGACTCACACATAAAAGTTATATATGGACTCACGCACTTTGTCGTCAGAATGCTGTGTAGCTCAACAGCAGCTTCTCGAACTCATTTAAAATATACGGGGACATTTCGAGCCCAGCCAGATAGTCTAGAAAATATACTTGGTCTGTTCTTCTGAGATGTGAGATGTAAAACAAAACGCAATAACATTATATCAAACCTGTATCTAGTATCTAAAGTACTAATTTAATTTTTTGTCACGGAATGTGTGACATCAAAATCATGATGATCAAAATCAGTTGAACAAACTCAATAAGATATTACCATAAGACCATCGTCTACAAAATATTCATAGAACTGAAAAGTTGATTTGTTGTAGAAGTTATTGTGTAATTGTGTATGAAATTTACAGAATTATAAATAGTCCTCAATTGTATATTTCTGTAAATTTTCGCTGTTGACCCCCAGAAAATAGCTTTAATTATTGTATTAGATACTACTGGTTCTTCTAAAATTTCCTGTTTGGAGACTTCAGAATGTTGGGCAATGACAGATTCTATAGCAGCATCAACATGTTCTCCGAAATTCGTATAATTCTTTCTCTGTACTGGTGGACGCCGATACATCTTGTTCCAATGGTTTAATATTTCCGGCCACACAAAAGTGTTAAATGTGTTGTGTTTTTTACAAAATACGGAACAACTTAATGTAAGTGCTGCTGTAAGACGTACTTCGTTGATGACTGATGTTAGCGAAAGAAGCATTTACAATTTCAAAAAAGAAAAAGAACAGAGTGGAACGTTGAAATCGCCAAAAAAAACGTAAAAAACGAGTGTGTCAATCAAATTCTAGAATATTTACATATGACGAGGGTGTAAGAAGTATTCTACGGAGAATTGTTCATTGTGAATTTTTCATGAAAAATTTGCCGCCATTCTTAAAGCATATACATAACTTCATACAAGGTAATGAGAATATACAGCCGTTGTCTCTTTCTACTTTATACAGACTTCTGAAAGATATTGGATTTGTTTATAAGAAACGTGGCCGAAGAAGCATCATGGTGGAGCGAGAGGATATTATTCATTGGCGCCATACTTATTTGAGAACTATACGACGTTTGCAAAAAGACCATTGCAATATTATATATTTGGACGAATCGTGGGTTAATGTTGGCCAATCTATAAATTACGAATGGTGCGATACTACGATACAAAACAGTCGTGATGCTTTTCTCAAAGGTTTAAGTACTGGCTTAAAAGCACCTACTAAACGAGGTCCACGATATGTTTTATTGCATGCAGGTTTTTCAGGAGGTTTCCTTCCTGGCACACAGCATGTTTTTCTGGCAAAGAAAAATGATGGCGACTATCACGATGAAATGGATGCCGCATATTTTGAGTCGTGGTTTAAGGAGACATTAATATCAAATTTACCAAATAATGGTCGCAGGAATGTCATTGTAATGGACAATGCATCGTACCACTCCCGTAAAGAGAGATTCCCTAACAATTCCTGGAATAAAGCTGCAATCAAGGAATGGCTAGTGGAAAAAGACATTTTTTTCGAGGAGTGTTATTTGAAATCCGAGCTATTAGAAGCAGCGCGTGCTTTTAAGGGTCAATACGATAAGTATCATCTTGATGAGTATGCTTCACAACATAATGTTTATATTTTAAGGCTTCCTTCATATCACTGCGAATTGAATCCTATAGAAATGGTGTGGAACCAAGTTAAGCGATATGTAGGTACCCATAATACCACTTTTAAAAACGACGAGGTACGCCAGTTGATCGACGACGGTTTCGCACGCGTCACAGAGCAAAATTGGCGCAATTATGTCACTCATGCTGTTGAGAAAACGGAAACTGAGATGTGGACTGCGGACAAAATGCAAGATGACGTAGACCAATTGATAATACACGCGAACACAGGGGAGAGTAGCGAAAGCGAATCCGACATCTCGGATGTAGAGGACGACTTTAGTATAATTAATTGAATATCTGTGAGTAACCTCGATTATTTTACACTGTATAACCAATAAAATGCATTTACCAGTCCAATCAGAGTATGGGCTTTTCGGATATTGGGCTGGGTGCACGGAAATCGAGTTCCCGGAGGTTCCACCCTGTATATTTATAGCTATCAAGAAATGTAATTTAAAATATATTTGTTAGTTTAATAAAGTATAAATATAATATAATGTTAAATAACTTACACTATAAACCTTATACCTGCTCATCTGGTCAAGTGTGAATAAGGAAAACCATTATCCCATATGGAATAACACAAGGTTTCGCTGAAAACTACCAGGTTGCTACGCAAAGGAACTAGGTAAACTTATATTGTGTGTAAAAAATGCGAGACTGCATTATGTTTTAACAAGGACAAAAACTGCACTTCAGATTTCCACAAAAAAAAATTTCATAGTAGGTGTTAAAATTTCGCAGTGATTCAAGTGCGCAACTTGTTTTTTTAATAACATCACCGGGATTAAAAAATGTGCAAAGCTTTTTCGATATTCCCGTTCCTGATAATTTTTCACATATTTACAAAAGAAAAAGTTTTTCTTGGATATTGGGCTGGGTGCACGGAAATCGAGTTACCGGAGGTTCCACCCGGTATATTTATAGCTATCAAGAAATGTAATTTAAAATACATTTGTTAGTTTAATAAAGTACTTATACAGTTTTATAATAAAATTCTCGCTAAAAACTTAAGGTCTTTTTATTCAAATTCATGCCTCTTATTTGGCTACTTGAAGGCAATTATTTTATCAATATATTATTTTATAATAAATAACAGAGCCCGTATAGGAGATATGTATAGAGCTAATATAGGAGTGCATTCCTATACTAGCAGTACTGCACTCTCGGTGTGACATTTTCTATAGACAAGTCAAGGCGTGATGCTCGTTGGACTCTCTTATGCTCACAGGCATTTTGTGATAAAAATCTTGGTGATGGCCGCCAAACTCCAACGTCGACTCACATTTTGAAAAATGCAATTTAAACCAAAATTTGCATTTTAGAGTATTAGATTTTGATTTAAAATTTAAAGAAAGTAATAGAAATACTTTTTAAAAAAAGATATCTGCCAACGGAGGCATTAAAATTTTTAATATGGTGGAATTTAATCTGTTAATATTTGTTTATTGAATAAATGTTCTTTTTTTATAATGGTAAATTAAATCGATACAATTGCCGCTATTGGGCTGATGAAAGCCCAAGTGTCTTCCACGAAACAGCTATTGAAATTAAAAGCTTGGAAAGGAATTTATGAGGATCGTATTATTTGGCTATACTTTATACAACAAAATTTAAACTAAGAAGCACATCTAGAAATATTATAGGACACAGTTTATCCCATTTTCACAGATATACCTAATCAAAAATGATAACAAGTACCAAGAAGGCGGTTTGTTGTTTTAACAAGACCGCGCAACTCTAAATTATGGCATAAACGTATAGTGATATCCTAATAACCGGTTTTCATGAATTGGATAAAGAGGTTTAATTAAAAGGCCAGCAAGATCCCCCGATTTAACTTCCCTAGACCTCTTCGCATGGGTTTATTTAAAAAAACAAGATTTATAAAACTATTTTTATTTTATTGGAAGAAATAAGATGATGAATAGTGCACGAATGTGGTCTTCGTTTTCTTTAGGTGCCGTGTCCATATTCAGTCGTTGGCCATCGTTGTGTTTACAATTTCCTGAAACGTTTCCACCTCACACGGGTTATTCAAAGAAGACACGTTTCAAACCCGGACGACACCTTGTCAATCAATATAGTGTCTATACGGAAAATTCAAAAGTGTTGTTATGAAATTGTTCTAAAATAATTACTAATTATGCAGAAGTAAAAATTAATAATAAATCTCGTGTCTAATTTAAATCGTGAAGTGTTTAATTATTAGTTACTAGTATAGCTCAAGGTGTATATTTAATTACTGTGTATGCAAATAATGTTTCAGCAATTTATATTAATTAGAGCAACAAAAAACCATTTTCACATATTCTGAAATAAATATCAGCCGATCAGTTAGAACTTCATTGTTCAATTCATTAGTAGGTAAGTATTTATGCACACAAAGAAATATAATCAACAGATAGTTCAAGGTGAGATATTTAATTACTATTAGATTTTGTAAGCTCAAAAATATTCAGGTCAATTTTCCACAATGATTCATTTCCGTGAATAAGTTTTGAACTGATACACTAAGATATATTTTGCTTGTTTTTTCTAGTGGAACTACTAGTACTATACAGGAAAATATATAAATAACTTTATGGCTAAATATTATTGCATATTGCTGGCAAAAAATTACTTAATCGTTCGCATAGTCTATAGTATATATGTTGGAGTCGAAAATAGGACTTCCCATGCAATTGTATTTTTTTGTCAGTAAAAGATCACTTTATTCAGGTGTATGTTCACAAATATTATATGGTTTTGTTTTTTGACCCTACTCGCTGTTATTTGTAGTAATTAAGGAGACAATATTGTCAATTAAAGATTATCCAGTTCTGAAATAATCTCTTGTTCAATCTATAAGTTTCTCTCTGAAAAAAATATTAATCACATTTCGTATAACTAGTGTTTTAAGGAACATACTAATAATAATACATAATACAAAATGCTTATATTTAAAGAGAGGAGCCGAAAGAAAAAAAGGCGAATGAACTAGCTAAAATGTTTACATTGTGGTGTGTAGAAAGAAAACATAGTAAAATTGTAAGAAATACTAACGGAATAATCTAGGTGAGATTTGAACTTAATAACAAGGTGTTAAATGTTGTTTTTATGACCTAAAATCGAATTGAAGAGAGTTATTTGAATGTATAGGTTTTACAAAATTTCTTGACTTGCTCAAAACTATAAAATTTGTGATTATAGTCAAGGAAACAAGGTGGGGAAGGGGGCATGTTTAAGTATTCACTTATGATGTCCCCTCGGTACCTTGAATTTGAGTTTTTTGGTGTAAAGAATTGATTTTTCGAGGCTACCAGGCTGAAAACCCGGCAGATAATTTGTTATTAACAATTAAATTATTTAAATGATAATATCTGCTAAACTATTTGAGATATTTAATTGTACCACAAATGAAATTTGTCCGTTTTACACAAATAAATAAAATAGCGTTAGAAAAACTTATGGCCGATTATTAAAAACGGAGTTACAATAAATTTTGTAAAAAACAAATGCAAAATAGGCTTTCGATAGGGCTTTTTCTAGAATAACTTAGCTTTTGTACGCGTCAAATAGTTTAAAATTGGGTAAATGTGTTAAATTATTGATCAAGAACTTTTTTAATAACGCTCTCTGAGGCGGACGGTCAGCTTGTGACGAATACGGGCGCGCTTAAACCGCTCGCGTAAATCAATTTTCAATGTATCAGCAAAAATTAACATAGAAATATTTATCAAAACTCTATATAAACACTTTATAAACAAATTGGTTCACCATTTTTTAAAGAAAATTTTAACTATAAACTGCTATAAATTTTTTATTTATAACGATAAAGTAATATCCATCTTTGAATCCATAGATTTTACGTACGTATTTTACTTATTATTATAGTATACAGTGAACGGCTAAATTATGGAATAATATAATTATTTCGAGAACCGTCGAGTTTTGGGGGAAATCCCGAAACACGTCGATTTTTGTTATAAAATACCTATGTTATAACGTACATGGAGTAGGGATGATGTCAACGGTGTAGATGTAGTGACGTAATCGTTAATTTTTTTAAATAGAAATCGGTATAATGCGACACCTCATTTAAACGAGAATTTAATTCTCTATTTAACATTACATTTTTAACAAAAATATTTTTTTAAGGGTACAAAAACAAATTTTTTTTTAATTAAATTTCACTTAAATGTTACCAAAGAATTAATTAATAATATACCATTATACCATTATATAGTAACCAAATTATGCATAATAGTTATTTTAAATTAAATGTTTGAAATGCAATCCATCGGTTTCTTGACAATATGCGAATCTACGGACACATTCATCAAGTACATTGCGAAAGACTTCTGGAGTAATTAGACTCATTTCATGCCTAATTCTATCTTTTAAGTCCTGGTCCATTAAGTATTAAGTATGTAAGTTTTGGGGTCTATTAACATAAAATTTTGAATTTATGTAATCCCACAGGAAAAAGTCTAGAGGTGTTAGATCTGGCGACCTTGCTGGCCACTCTATATAACCTCGTCTTTCGATCCACCTCCTGGGAAAGCAAGGATTTAAAAATTGACGAACTTCACGTGCGTGAAACCAGATATTTTCACTAGGTAAATTTTGATTATTGGCATTTGGACACATGTTAGCAAGGACAGGTACAAGTTGATTTCTCAAAAGAGTTAAATAACGTTCTCCTGTTAGATTTTCTTTAAAGAAAAAAGGGTCAATGATTCTGTCATTAATGATCCCTGCCCATACATTTACTTTCTGAGGATATTGCGTGTGTGATTCAGTCATCCAATGTGGGTTTTCTTGACTCCAATATCTGCCAGTTTGACTATTCATGGTACCATGTATAAAAAATGTGGCTTCATCGGAAAACAGAATTTGATTTTTGAAATGTGGATTGCGGATACATAAATCCTGCATAATTTCATAAAATGGAAGCCGGCGGGTTCGTCGTCGGGATCGTTGTCGTTTAATTCCTGATGTAGTTGAATTTTGTAGGGATGGTATTTTTCTTTTTTTTAAATACGTAATACCGATCAATGGGAAACTCCAGCATATTCACTTATTTGTGTTGAACTACTGTGAGAATTGTCATGTAAATTTAATAAAATATCAAGTTTCACATTGTCTTCAATTTTAGGATGCCCAGCGCTTGGAATATGTTTGACGTGCCCAGTTTCTCCAAATTTTCGGACTATTTTACTTACTGTTGATTGGCTGATGGGTATGTCTGGATGTTTTGCGTTGAATAAATTGCATACCTAGTTCTGTGTTCTTTTTTTCATCTCCGCATCTGCTAAGAATTAATATTTCTATGCGTTGTGTTTCATTTAGATGAGCCATAATTTAGTATTCAAAAGTAAAAATTACAATTGACAACTGATGACAATTCACAAAATCAAAACATTTACGTCAATAAATATTACAGTAACTATGCCACTATCACCTGCTTGAATTAACATTTTGACAAAAAGTTTCAGTGTTTATGAGATAACTTTTTCTGTCTATTATTAGGTATTTTTACTTATTTTTGCTTTTTTAAGTATTTACTTCAGAAAGTCTTGGCAGGAACCGATGGATGGTATTTCGAACATATAATTTAATATAATTGTTATGCATAATTTGGTTACTTTAAAGTACATTATGAATTAAAGCATTAGTTGTAATTTAGTTGAATTAAACTAAAAAAAATTGTTTTTGTACCCTTAAAAAATATTTTAGTTAAAAATGTAATGTTAAATAGAGAATTAAATTCTCCTTCAAATGAGGAGTCGCATTATACCAATTTCTATTTAAAAAAATTAACGGTTATGTCACTACACTCACACCGGTGACGTCATCCCTACTCCATGTACGTTATAACATGGGTATTTTATAACAAAAATCGACCTATTTCGGGATTTCCTTCAAATCTCGACGGTTCTTGAAATAATGATAATATTCCATAATTTAGCCATTAACTGTATATTACGTTAGTATATTATTATTACGCGTTATTAACACGTTCGCTGCCAGACATATTTTTTAACGTTTGTCCCCCATGCCGAACATATATTTTATTTTGAGCTCTAGTGGGTCGCCATGTGAAAAGAACGTTATAAGAAGAACAGTGTAGAGTATGGACGCCAATATGCAATAAAAAAAACTAAAAAGATAGATACTTTTTGTAGAGGTTATGCGAACGAACCATTTTTGTGTATACCTTGTTTTAATTGACTTTATAAAAATAAAATAAGAATTTTTATTGTTCGTATAGCGATTAATGATTAAAGTAATATGTGGTTAAATACTCGAATAAATGAACTTTAGTCAAATAAAAGGCAGATATCGAGCACAGTTTTTATTAACCCTTTAAGGCATATTTTTGTTTTTTGTCAAAAATAAATTCTCAGATAAGAATTTAAATTCTATTTTTACGTAAAAATATTGAAAAAAATCTAGCTACGAGGAAAACCTTATTGACAAAAAAAATTTTTGATGCCAAATATGGAACATCATGCAACAATGTAATATTAAAGTCAAACTATTTTGAAGCTACAGTATACACTATACAGTATGAAACTGCAAATAACAGTTTTTTTCTATATTAATACACAACGGTATTGTGCATTTATGCACACTATAATATATGTTTTCCCTGTACAAACTGGAAATTTGCATCTTGACCTAGTGCTTTCATCCCAATAGGGAAAATGATGAAGCCCATCTTTACGGATGTCTTCTTGGGGTATTTCTTTAGTGGGTCCCTTTTTTCGTTTGTTCTCGTAAATATGCTGAATGCTACTACTTGACGGTCTTCCTACTTTGTTCTGTTTAATTGGTTTTCCGGCTTTGCATAAAGCATCGGCTATTGCTAGTTTGGTATCCAAAAGGGGTAAATCAAATTTCGCTCTTTTGGCTAATAACCAACAGTTCACGGCTATCATGGCAGTGAAATGAAAAAATATTTATAAATAATATTTCTTCGACCTGATTTTTATACGATAAAATCCTAACATGGAATCAAGGAGATCTACACCTCCCATGTAGTTGTTGTAAACTTTCTTGTTTGCAAAATCTTCTTTTTCTCCCTATGGTTCACTTTCAGCATATGTTTACATTGTAGTAACGATTTTATTATCAAACCAGGACACTACACTGACATCCACATTGTCTATATTGGCTATTTTCTTTACTATATGACCTCTGCCGCGCTTCTGTATTTCTTTCTCAGCTGGCATCACAACTCCAGGAACACGATTAAGTCTTACTGCTCCCAAAGGTAAACTGCCCTCTTTGGTCAGATATATCATAAGAGGTATACTGGTAAACCAATTGTCAAAAAACAACTTGTAATGTTGATGTTTTGGTATCAAATTTTCTAATTTGACAAACACGTTGCTGCTCATACTAAGATTTGGTGCTCCTAGAGGTACAATATTACTCTGGGAACATAGCTCTATCCCGAAATACCATTCAGCACAAAGTTTTTTTGGGTTATACTGCTTTAGCTGGCTTCGCGCTCTTGTTGGTATAATCTGTTCATCTACAGCTAGAAATTTTTCTTTCGGAACCATGAGTAGTCGTATTTTGATTTTTTCTCAGAACAGGTCTAATTTTGAATAATCTGTCATGTCCAGGCTGATCATTTTCAATCATGTCATCATTGTTATTGAAATGCAAAAAACGTTTTATTTCTTCGAATCTGTTACAGCTCATCACATTGCTAAATGTTCGGTGGCCAATATTGGCATTCCAATAGTGTCTTGTTGATGAAAGTTGAATTATCGACATGTAAATAGTAATTCCTATAACTTGTTCTATTTCATATTTTTTATATTAGCTGGTTTATCTGGACGTTGTTGCACTGAGTATAAATTTGATTGGTCTGTGATATCCTCTATAAGACTATCAGGAAAGAGAAACTTAAAAAAATGGACCGGGGTTTCTAATTGTAAAATCGAAGAAGGTAAATTTTCAGAACTAGAAAATTTTGTATCATTTTCTGATCTTCTCAGATTTCTTTTCACCCAATTATGAGATTTCTTTCTTTTATATCGTAGTCTTTCAGACAAAGGGGTATTATTATCTAAGGAATCTGAGGTTGTTTCAGAAATGACAGTTTTCTTGACATTGCTTGCTAAATTTTCACGCTCCTCATTGTCACTATCTTGACGCAATATCATCTCATTTGTCCCGTCTTCATCGGAGAGATCTGATTCGTTACTATTAGTACTATTTGAAATTCCAACTCCATTTATTGTACCATAAAAGAGTTTCGGATCCATATCTACAAAAACAATCAATAAGTCCATATCTTCATAGTGTGCCATATATAGCACAAATACTTTTTGGGATTTTCGAGAGACTTTAAACATTCGTAATTTTTAGTACTTACCTAAGTAGATATCTAATATCACAATACAATAAATTTAAATTTTTTCTAGTTGTAAAAAACGTTTTTACTATGAAAAATAACCTCTAACTTCGAGCACTGTTTCACGTGGTTCAGAATTTCAACAATAATGAACTTGAAACTGTACGCGGCTGCCTATCTCGCCGTCGGAACTATGCCGCATATCTCGCGTACACTATTAGTACGTGTGAGATATGAGCTGCTATGCAGCTACAAAAAAATTGAGTTAAAACATTAAAAAAAATTTTTTTTGGTTTGTGCCATTTATGGCACATAATGCGGTAAAGGGTTAAATTTTGCCCAAGTACTTCCTCTCTCAAATCATCTTCTTAGACAAAGGAAAAAAAGTTTAATTTTTATTTTTAGAAGGTACGTTGTGCGTGACAGCAGAACAAAGAATCTCAAATCTGGCCGCTGTATGGCACAGTAAACAAACTTGGGAAGATTGAATATTTTAAAACTGAAGGGAAATGGCACAAACCCACGTGAGAAATGTAGGACTGCTTCTCTTTAAACTAAAATCTTTAAAGTGATAGTTACCGCTAAGAATAATTTAGTTGTGAGAGGTGAAGTGGCCTGCAATACAGATTTGGCTAGAAGAAAGACAATAGAAAAAAAAAGGGAAAAAAGCTCCGGTCCCAGGGATATAACTGCTTGTATAGCAGTGAAACCAGAAAAGCCGAGAGTTATAAAAAATCTACTGGAAAAGCATTTTGGACTCGTAAAATGCGAAGCCTTCAGTTTATCTTAGTACTCTAAGACATTCGATACGCACGAGACGAAAGTTTATTTTTAACATTTACGGCTTCGAGTGGTTTACAAAACTCCTGATATCGAGTGGAGTGAATGCTTATTCCAACAGTTTTCTAAATTTTTAAACTTAGCTTTTCGTTGGAAGGAAGCCATGATCAAATTGTTATTGGTTCCTGCTATCTTGGTGCAGTTTAGGTTATTTGAACAATTTATTGAACGAAACTAATTCTAACATTTCTAAAATTTTTTTTTATTTTGCTGTATTGTGGATATACAATATTCTTATAGAAGGTACGTTATAACTGAACTGTATTGCCTTCGGACTTAAAACATGAATGACATCTGCCTCGTTTGCGTAGTTCGTACTCGGGTTGTATTTGTTCCCATTAATTTGCGTTGTGCTGCTGACTGATATTATCCAATATAAAGTTTGTTTCTTTAGCTGTCTTTCTAGTCAGCCTAAAAGCACTGTACGTTGCTATTGAGCAAGAATTCTTTTGGAAAAAAATTTTATTTTTCTTTATTGCTCCACACACGCTAACGTATTTCTTGGTCAAGTAACTCTTTAGCCAACTACACAGAAGTTAAAAAGTAGTCTGTCAAAAACCCGTATCCAAAACACAAACATGAAACCAAATCTGGTACCAGTGTCTTGCCTTGGTTTTTTTATAGGGTATTTCTATCATTTTAATAGGAAGTCTGTGATTTAGCAGGAATCCAAATTTTTATGCCGATTAGTTTTCATGTAGATCCTAAAAGGACATCTACCATCAAACGGTACCAGTTGCTCGTCTACTATCATATGCGATCCCGGGTTGTAATATGTTTGACAGTTTTTTATAAAAATTCCGGATATATTTTTTGCAGGTACCAATTTAGCTGTTGTTTTTCTCTCTTGGTCTTGTCTCTAGTCTTGTGTCGAATTGCATCTAACTGGAAATTTGCGTAAACTACTGTGTTGAGGTATTTTTTCCGAAAATTTACCAATTTAAATAGGGGTCATGTCAGAGAATCTGAATGGGTTTACGAGATGCCTTTAGTACTCCGATACATATAAACAATCCAATAAACACATATATTTCAATTTCATCGACGTCTGTTCTTTTCGATATCCAATATCCTGTTCTGGATCTAAGTTATATATCAAACAGTCAAACATTTTGGTTTAAATAACAAAATCAATAATTTATAAATTATTGTAACTGCTCGAGTAGTTTTTTTGACATAATTGCTAAAAAATATGCATATTAGTACAAAATAAGTTTCGTTATTACTGTAATTATTTTTTCAGTATCACTATCACAGCTTTAATACCATAATATGATACTACTGTTGAAATAATCTCTTTTTATGAGTGTGGTAAAGGAAATACTTAAAAATGTGAAAACTACAAAAGCCAAGGCCTCCTCGGCTACATAAAAGCATGTCCGGCAATTGGGCAACCCAACGTAAATTATCTTTTTATTGCTTCTGTAATTTTTTCTACTTCGCTTAAGGTAAAGGTGGTATAAGTCATCATGAAGGTAAATTCTTTAATACCATTAAAGCGTATCGATGTTGATCAATTAAATAACGCTAGATGTAATTAAAGGAAACAGTAAACCGAATATTTAAAAAAATATTGCCTAATACTTTTAAAAAATGTATGAGCGGTAAGGATAAGATTTTTAAATCAAATTTTATGATATGTTTAAGTTAAAATTAGATTATAGAATAATGGTTTACTTATAATATTCTAGTGAGTCCAGTTTTATAAAAAAAAGTTAAAAAAAAAATTAAGATAGAGCCATATAGAACCATCTGTGGAATAAATAATGGATGTTCGCAGTTTCTGTTCCCCAGTAAAGTTCGTATACTATATTTTTATACCGTCTTTGTGTTATAGTTAGAGTGCCCACCGGCAAATTTTTTAGAGATTTATACTCTCTTGAAACTTCTTGTACGGCTTCCTTAGACCAAGTCTGCCACAGTTTTCCTCTGTGCCTTCTTTTTTTGGTTAGGGGCGGATTTCCCCTATATTTTTCGAAACATGACCAGTTCACGACATGTGCAAAAATGATACATACTCTTGCCATATTTATTGAATGGCTTTTCAGTGAATAATAAAAGGAAATAATGTTCTCTGACGCCATAGATGGGACGGTAAGGGTGTCCACTAGGATGGAGTGAAATATGAAGATTTTTTTTTATTTTTTATTCGAAATCTAATAGCACGGAAAAGTTGCTTACTGCATAAAGGAGTACCAGGTTTTATAAATTTTTTTCTACTATTTCATCTTCAGGGTTCTACAAGGTGAAACAAAAAAAAATTAATAATTTTTTTTTCTAATGCGCGGAAGCTAAATAGATTAATGACTATTAGGCTTTTTACCAACTTTTATAGTTTCAAAAGGTCTTCTACATTGAAATAGACAAGAAAATACAAATCCTTTATTTTATAAAAAATTTAATACAGAAACCAATAAAAATCTCTCATTTTGTAAATACTTTTAATATATAGTATTTTTCATATAAAAATGCGTGCACGTCACAATTTGTAGAAAGTTACATTTATACATATTTTTATACACACATATTTAAATTTTCCAGAACGTCAACCTTAGAGTTCAAATTTTCCTAACACAGCTAATTATACGAAACCCATATGGAACTGCTCGAACTTTCATAGGCGTCAACATGGTATAATAATCAGAAAAATGTAATCATCATTATATTAGGAATTTTAGAATTATATTGATTAAATAACCAAAAACATTTGTTATTATTAATAATATGTCTAAATTTTATGAAATATATATAAATATATATCTATATTATAGAATACAAGGAAGGCAATTACAATGGTATGGTCACGTGATGAGAATGGAGGAGGAGCGGTGGCCAAAGAAAGCCTTAATGTATGTTCCGCCAGAAAGAAGGAAAAGGGGAAGACCACCAAATTCCTGGAGAAGAGAAATTACAAAAACAATGCAATCTAGAGGCTTAGAAGAGGAAGGTTGGAGAGATAGGAAAAGATGGAGGCTGTAATGCGGGAAGCGGCAATCGCCGTAGGACCCCCGTTATATGATGATGATAAATTTTATGAATTAACTCTTTAAGTCTAATAATATTCCACAAAATAATAATTTAAATTAAATATATTAGACAATTGTACGCAATTGATACGAGAATACTTGTTGCCGCTTTTTTAGAGTAAGAATTTTGTTTATGTTTTGATTTCTTACACAATTTAATCATAATATATTATATATTAATAAATTATATTTATAAATACATATTAAATTTAGATTAATAGCTTCAAAAACTAATTATTGTTGTGTATTGTGATTGTGCTATGACAAAACAACTAAATAGTCTGTAGAAAGCTGATAAGCTTTCATATAAGATAGATTTAATACATTTGTATTAAAATGTTTTCTTATGTATTTTAGTGTGTTGCAGTAACATTAAAACTAAGTGTATTTATTGGTAATATAGTAGTTTGACAAATAGTTGAGATTTTAAAAATTCCTCACTTACCAACTATTCTGATGTTTTGGCAACGCTGTGGGATTCTGACGTCGTAAATCTTGAATGACGTGTACGCATTTTTATATGAAAAATACTATAGAAAACAAACCATTTACTAAATCAACAGGTTCTCTTTAAAAGAAAGTTCAACTAAATATTATATTCCAGACTATTAAATGGAAATTAAACTGCTACTTGTCTTTAAACTTCTAAAAAATTTGTGCACTGTATTACGCCTTAGTATTAAATCGAGGTAATATGGTTCTTGAACGAATGCTTGCCCGAATAAATCCATCTCTGGAGTCATAGCCGAGGACAGAATTGAAAGCTTCTGTTACAACCTTCACACATCTTTCTACTGCTTGAGTATGACAAGGAAATGACAGAAAATTTGTTGGAAAAAATTTTTCACCATTAATACATTTTCTAATATTCTCATCAGTTGTAACACATAAAAGGGGAGGAATTGTAACAGAGCAATTTTGCCAATCAATAACTTCATAATATTCACTAGCATTGAAATTTAAATTAGGAATTAGAAATTCTCTTACATTCGTGTCCAAAGTAGGTATTTTTGTGAGCGTTTTCAACTTTCTGCGTAAGGCAAGTTGTCTTATGGCAGGACGAACATCAAAAAGCATTGCTAGGAGAAGGTTCTCCGGATGACAAAAATACGAATTTCTTTTGATAACAGGATCCATGATGGCTTTTAACTCGTTGCTCAGGTAGCGTGACAATTGAATCATTTTAAAGACGTGTCTTGCTCCTTCACTACACGATGGCTTTGTTTTAATATTAAACCACACTGGCGTATAAAATTTTACCACAAATTCAGCCAAAGATCTTAAAACCAAAGACAGATTTTCACTTATGACGTAAACACGCAATATACAATTTACCTTTGTAACCCATCGCGCATGTGATAATTTACCCGGATTACGAGTTGCTAAATCTATCGAGCACTTTCCACTAGAAACCAAATGACAAATTTCGTATAAGTACTTTTGATCACTGCTAAGGTCCCTTATAACTGCAGCATCTAATTGTGGTAGAGTGGTATGAATAGGAACAAAATGGACTACTGGCAAATTTTCGCAAGACTCCAATAGTTTACCTATAGTGCCAGAGTATTCACGAGGTCCCGAAGTTTGTCCATCGAGATTTTGAAAGTTATGCCAGAGGGGCAAATCATTTAAGTGTAACAGACAAATTGACCACTGCAGAGGACGTTTCAGTTTTGTCTCTAAAAACCGTAAAACCCCATTCTTCCTCTCAATGTTGACTGCTGTACAATAAAAAAATTTAATATAGATGTGGCAATATGTCTTCCTGTACCTGACGTTGAAGTAATGTGATTTAGATATTTAGAACCTGGTTCTTCAAGTAACGAAATGTGTTCTTCGGTTTTTATCTTGCGATGAAGTTTATCTCCAACCTTTTCTTGGCACAGACTTTTATCCTTTTTGGCTCGCCATATACTCGTCAGTTTGACGTTTAAATTGGGGCATAACTCGAGTCTGACGCAAAAACCCTATTTTTCTTTAATGATCATACTGAACTTTTAGTAATCATACACAATATTAATTAGTGCAGCAAATTAATTATACATATAATATTATTATTAAAATTGCATTTCAAATACATTACAAATTATGTATGCGTATTTTTGCATTATTCTAATTAATTAAGTAATATAGTAAGTATAATTACATATTTTAAAACTTAAAAGTGCAACATTAATCAAGGAATTTTTGTTTCGCGAAACACTAGTAAAATTTTAACATATGAGTAATTTATATAATATGATGCATACGATTTAAATTATTTGTTAAAAATAAAATTTTTTATTTATCAAAAAAATTTTAATTAACAGGTTGATCGCCGGTACCGGTGTCTGCTCTGTATCTGAAACTTTATCGATCGGTACTGGCCAGGCAGACACACTTTAACGCGTTTTAATATGCTAGCATGTCTGACGTGGCCCAGAAGAATAGTGATCTGATGCTGGGTTTTTAGTAGCTGTTTTTTTTTATTTTTTTTTTCATTTTTTTTTTCAAAACACTACAAAAACACAATAAAATATTTTAATCACTTTTAATGAAGCAAAAAATACAGAATGAAGCAAATTAACTAAAATTATAAGGGTACAACATAAATGTTTAAAAAATATAAGGTTTCCAGTGCAATAAAATTATTACTTTTTATGGAAAAAATTGAAGCACTCTAAGCAAAATCTTGGTTGTTCTTCACAAACAGAACAAAATGTTGTGACACTTTTGACCTTGCTTTTCGCTAATATTCCTTCCTGCTTTTTTTGTGTAACAGCCTCGACAGTATTTTCTGTTTTCTCGAGCTTTACAGTCTAATTTGGAAAAAACATGAGTTCGAAGATTCTGAACCGTCTGCGCCTGCGGCCCAGACATTCTAAATTCGGTTATAGACATGGTGCTCCCTTCGCATTCTTTGTAAAGAAAATGAGCATTTACCATTGATGTACCCAGAATTACCTCAATGGCCACTTTTTTATACCACCGAATTGTGCGACGTAAAGCAGTACTATAACTTGACATTTGGTCAGATATGTCGATTGAGCTTTTTCCGCGATTATAATCGATTACTGCTTTTGGTTTTTGAATCTCTTTTTCGCGGCATTGAACCTACAGTGTCTCATTGGTGTGACAGGTAGAAAGAACTAGTACATCTCTTTTATCTCGCCATTTGAGGTTGCATATTCCTCGCTCATTTTCGTGAGCAGCAATTTCGCCCCTTTTCAATTTCTTTTTTACAACATCAGAAGGATTCCCATTACGATTAGCACGTAAGGTACCCAAACAATGAGTTTTCTTATCGAGAAGTATGTTTGCGAGTTGTAGACTTATGTACCAGTTGTCAGTAATGCAAATTCTATCACTACCCAGAATTTCTTGAGACAAAGACAAGACAATTTGTGTTGAGACCAATACATATTTATTTTCGGTTTGTTCTTTCTCCTTTCCCGCATAAATTCTAAGATTAAATGTATAGCCATTATTACAGCATAACTTAAACATTTTTATGCCATATTTGTGAGCCTTCTGTGGGTTATATTGTTTGAAAATTAAACGACCCTGGTAGGGTATCATGGTCTCATCAATACAGAAAGTTTTATCGATTGCGGCTCATTACACTGCGACAAACTTCGCTTTTTAGGAGCCATTTAGTAGACCAGTAATCTCAAAGGGAGTTCATCTTGACAATGCCCATATAACCCAATATGCCAAAGAAATGTAAGATTTCTGTTCTATCTGTTGGCTCCCATTGTTGCATGCGGGCTTTATTAGTAAGGCTAACATTTTCTATAACATATTGAGTTGCGTAGTGATTTGTTTGGTCAACGATTAAATCTAATACTTCAAAATTAAGGAATGATAAAAAATATTGAATTGGTTTTTCCCCTTTCAACGCGCCCTGCCATACTGCTTTCATTCCACTTGAAAAAGTTTTTTCAAAAAATGCATTATTACCATAAACAGGCCCCCAAGTTGATTGTGAGAGATCTCAAAGAAGGTTACTTTCACTTTCCATTATTTGGCGACTATCAGTATTTTCCAAGTTTTGTTCTTCTGTTGAACTGGCTTCTGTTTCACTTTCCATTCCTTGAGGAGTAAACTTTCTTGTAGTTTGAATGGGAGAAATCTGGCGAGAAGAACTGGATGGGCCCGGATCTGATTGTTCAAATATTTTGGATGTTTTTTTAGGCGGTTGATAACCATTTTCATCCTCTGTATCACTACTAGAATCATCTTTAGAGCTCCCATTAGGAATATACCCTGGATCTTCTTCAGAATCCGTATCGTAAGGATCTAAAATAAATAAGAACCTATCATCAGATACGTGGGAAATATAGTAGATAAGCTTTTGTAAAACAGTACAGCATTTGTGCAAAAAAAAACAATAAAATGTGTTGACATTAGCTGCGCTTTTCGTTTGTTGGTTTGACTTAAACAACTCTGTGTAGTAATATAGACGTTCTACCTACCTTCAGAAGCATCACCAGAGTCTTCTTTTGAATGTAATACCATTTCCACCATCCTATCCAAGATACAAAAAACTAAAAGAAAATGACAAAAAACGGTGTGGGTCCACGGGGAAGTTTTGGCTTTTATGCATCGGCGCTCAACCTGTTAAAGAAATTTGAATAAATGTTAATATGATTACGAATACGTGCCATATAACAATATAAATTGAATGAACATTCTTTAAAAAGATTAGTTTTGCATTTATATAAAAAAATGTATAAACACACAATAATAATTGTCAGAAATAGTACAAAAATTACGAAAATAAAAAAAATAGTTAAAAAATTGCAAAAGCATAAAAAAATAGTAAAAAAAATTATTTTTTTTTATCATCGAAAGTCATTCGTCTTCAATTTCTTCATCATCGTCAGAGTCTTCACTGGCATAGTCCGATTCCTTATTTTCTGACTCTGTGATTTCATTTTCAGAATCTGAAATTTACCAATTGTGTTTATTTTTAAGGAAATGAATTAAATATTTCAAAAATGTATATTACATAATGTTAATTTACCTTCATCAGCAGATGTTATATCTTTAAACGAACGACTCTGGGGACCATCGCACCAATAATGGACATATTCATTATCAATCAATATCCACCCACAATCCTCGGGTATGTATTTTGTTGGTTGTCTTAAATGTGCATTGCACCAAATACTAGAAATGAACATGGTTATTTTTATTTGCTGGAGAAGTTCAGCTTTACTTGCATCTTTACTCGATGCATTTATTCCTTTGACCTGTAGCTTGAAAACAATCAAAGTTGTTTTTGAGTATGAAAATGCTTTGTTAAACAGCTCAACTGTCGCTAAATTGACGTCATGCGATTTGACAGAATACAATTTGCACACATACTTTTCAATGTCATGAAAAACGCTATGATTAGTAGTCATTTCTGAAGGAGAAATCTCCAGAAGTTGGAGGAAAGCATTTTGATAACTTATATTGCTTTTTAAAAGTTTAAATGGCCTTTTTTTGCCTTTAATAAAAAATGAGGGATTATAATCATTGCCAGTGAAAACATGACAGATGGTAAGAGCTATTGCCAAATTTATCCCCATTTTTTGGAAAATTTCATTTATAAAAAGGTATTCCTTCTTTTTGTTAGTGCTCAAATCAACAATAATTTCAGCACCTGACTGTAAGTATTTCATATTGGCGAAAATTATAGTTGGTATATCGGAGTCACTGCAGTGAGCGTGAATCTTATAGTCTCTTGTAACTTGATGAATGTGATGGACAATTTTTGTGCCAGCCTCTTCATGCAATAATCGATGGTTCTGTTCATATGACCATCACGCCCTTCAAAAACGTAGCATTGATCATAGTCAAGTTTGACAGTTTTGCCGTCGCACAATGCCGAGTATTCGTCATTTTTCCAATCTTCTATTAAAAATTCTATAAACTTTTCTTTAAGGTATCTGCATTGCAGTAATTTAGAAAAATCAAATGGACGCCTATTTTCTCGGCTAATGATATATTGTGTTTCATTTTCTTCTCTTAATTTATGTTCGTAATCTTTAATAGAAGGCTGGTTATACTTATCAAAAAAAATATGTACGTTATTTTTCTCGAAAACTAAAAATTTGAGTATGTGCTTAGAAATAGCTGAGATTATCTCTAGAACATTGGTAAAGGTGTGAAGTAAATAAAACTCATCGTACATTGTTATTTCTGGAGGATCAACATTAGAACTCTGGTAAGACTTCAATTCCGCAAGGATGACTGACTTTCGTGTTTTACAGATAAACCCATGACTGTGACACAAAGAAAATGGTATAGGTGTCAAAGGGTAACTTAAAACTTTTTCAAGATCGATCCCGTTTTGCATTGCAGCATATAATAATCATCCAAAAATATCTCGCTGGATGGTGACTTTTTTTACTTTATTGTTGATTTTTAGTTTTTTTTTGTTCTTGTAGGCAAAGTTTAATATTACGTTTCTCTTAATTGGTAGATCAAACCTGTCTGGATTAGTACAATTTTCTGAAATAAATGCAACACGCTGCTCATTTCCTTGTATTTCTACGTTCGACAAAAATTATAAACGACAATTAGAACCAGATTCTCCAGAAGAAATTTTGTACAAATGTTCTTTCGATAAGTCAGTAGAAAATGGGTTTGTACACTGCTTTATTATATGTAATAAAGCGACAATTTTTTTTTTGGTTATTTATTATCACAGATTTCTTCAAATCATTAGTTATACAATCTAGTGAACGTACTTACAGTACTTACAGTACTGCTGCTAATTGTTACATTATGTGCAAGCTGTAATTCATTAACCAGCTCGGGTGCTGTGATTGTTGGCTGCCTTCTGGCATTTAAAATTAAATAGCAGTCTTGAGCGACGGTTGTAGAGCGATCACGTTCTGGATGTTGCTCGGCTGGACTCTCAGTGTCTCTAAACCGACGCCACAAACAACTTACGACACTTTGGAAGACACTCATCTGGTCAGCAACTTAAGTTTGTCGCATACCAGCTTGAAGGAGGCCCACGGCTCTATTCATCTTGTCCAACGTTAAAAGTTGTTGTTGCATGGTAAAAAGACAATATCTTTAACTCACCTATTAAGCAAGAATGATACAAAGTGACTAAAATTAAAAATAAACAAAACATAAAAATGTCGAGTTTTTGTCCGTTATAAAAAAGATTCTAAAACACGTATTGCTATCAGTTTTACAATTTGTTTTTTGATAAGAAGTGAGTGTCTGTATCATCAGTTATAGTACAAGCAAATTTATATGGTCATGAAATTTCTGTCATTGGCATTGTCAAATTATTAAAATGTCCTTAGACTTTTGCGTTGTATATATATATATATATATATATATATATATATATATATATATATATAATATATATATATATATATTGGAATTTATATTTACTATTATTGCTAAGTGAAATGTTTTAAAATCTTGTTACAAACATTAATATATTACAACACATACATATTAAGTAATACACATGGCTAAATTCAGATTTTTAGGTTTTTTAAGAATAATCTTAATTACTTATCTAAGCAACGTAAAGTAATATCAGCATACAAAACAATATCATATAACGTCACTTATATAACCGTTTTACCTTAAAGACATATAATGCTGTATATAAAAAAGTAACACAATGGTCAGTGAAGCGTTTGATATTCACTTGTTCCGGCATTAAACATGTCAACTGAGATGGTTTATCGCTGAAAATGCTCATTCATATGATACCGCTTGAGATAACCCATTGCATACTTTCACACGCACTTTAAAAATAATAAAAATATCTTGATGTGGGTTACTGCAAATTGAACAGCCATTCTATGATACTTCTTATATTAACTGAAAGCTAACCAACTATTTTTCAATTGTTTAACTATTATTTCACCTACCGAAGAACATTAAACTATAAAAAAACGTCCAAACTGTTAATCGTCAAAACTGTAATAATTTATTATTTGCTTATTGGGGGCTAAAAGGGGGGGAACTTAATAATTGTTGGGCTTGGAGACAGTAGAGCAAATAAACTGAAACTTTTTGTGGTGGACTGGGAAAACTAACTACGAAAAATAAATAAAAAAATACTTACAGAGATGTCCTGGACAAAAGAAGATTTCTAAACTTTTTAAAATTAGGATACCGTTTAAGAAAATCCTTTTTTTGCTCAGAAAAAAACCTTTTTCTTGCCTGAAAAATTTTAAGCGTGAATATCTTTTGAAAAGAAATAATTTTTTAAACTCCCAGTTTAAGAGAAAAATTACATGTTTATTTTTATTTTACATAAAAAGTTATTACAAAAAAAATTTAAATTTAGCTCGTAATTGTAGGTGGCCACTAAGAATATTTTTTTTTAACTAATGGACACAACTGGAGTCAACAGCCAGGAAATTTACAGAACAAACACTAGTGACTATTCAAAGAAACGTCGTATATTCTTGGAAGATCTGGGATTAGCATTAGTTACGCCAATTATGGAAGAACGAAAAAGTAATCCGCGACTTACAAAACATTTACGATCCAAAAAAAGTTTAAGTTTTGAACGAAAGTGACCAAGCGCCACCGAAAAAGCAACGTACGGGACGTGGACGGTGTCAAAAGTATTCCAGAAAATCTGACCGGAAAACTAAACAAACGTGCGATCAATGCCAAAATTTTTATTGTTTAGATCATCTTCATTGCATTCCAGACGAATGTATCCAGTTCCGGGACTCCTAACTTTTTTCAAACTTGGATATCCAATGTCCTGCTTTTCTATATTTTTATTTGAACCTTTTGAAAAAACTTTTTTGGAAAATCTCTTATTTTGAATCATTATCTTTTGTTTGTTAATTTTTTATGTATCTAGTGTTTTTTGTTTGTAGGAATTTTATTATTTTGTGAATTTTACCCAACATGCTGTCAAATTAAATCCAGTGGTAAAAACTGCTGTTATTTATGAAAACTTACATAGTCAAATAAGATATTAATAATATATAATATAAAAAAATAAATTCGTGTTCGAAATGTTTGTTGAGTTTTCCCAATAAATTTTAAATGGGGTCAATAATACCCCTCTTTGGTTATTATACACACATTTTTCATCTGGGTGACGCCGGGTTAAATATGTTTGAACCAACAAAAATTTTTTCGTTCTACGAGCTAATTTATTTTCTACTTGCAATTACTAAGCTTTAAAACAAATTAGTTTCCAACCTGCAAATCGCATACTGAAAGTAATTTTTAGTTTAAAATAATATTGCACTATTATGAAACAAGAAATGATGTTCACGCTTCGATAAGCATGTGTCTTGGTGCTCCATCCGCCTGTGTTGGTTGTCCCTTACTCGATTATGCGTTTCAAGCGAGACTTTGTCTGTCTGCAGCATTTTTATCTCCTGAGGCCGTTTATGTTCATTGAATGGCAATATGCTGGTGAAGAAAGTCATTGCAAAATTATCGTCAAAAATTTTTACTCTTAAAACACTGAATATTGATATATTTAATTAAAATTGGCCACATAATCTATCGGTGGAGTTTGTAATACTCATGTAAATAAAATAGTAACATAAAGAAATGCCCCACATATTTAAAAAAAAAAAACTAACAAAATTGAAAGAATATGTCACCAACTAAATATCTAAATAAGTGGTTTAAAAAGTTTGGGTAATTGGAGGTTTCTGTAAATATTAAGACAAAACAGAATTAAGAAATAGATAAACACGATTTGACTCTATTTTGAACGAAATTTCTACTCCACGTTTAATATTAGAGGACTGTAACAGTCATAATCAAATATGGGGATCAACAAGTAATAACACTAGAGGTAGGGCGATAGAAAAGTTAGTGGCACTCGTAAACTTAAACTTATTGAATGACGGTAGAGCGACTAGAATGGATATCCATACAGGAAAAACTTCAGTCATTGATCTTACCCTATGTGAACCAATCTTAACTTCAACATTTATCTGGGATGTAATACCTTATTTATTTGGTAGTGATCATTTCCCTATAAAACTATCTTTTCTATCACCCTATAAAAAAATTGATAGTTTAAATATTCCTAAATGGAACATTAAAAATGCCAACTGGAACAGGTTTCAAATTTCAATAGAACCAAAAATACAATCTATAAGAAGAAAAAAAATTACAAACATAAATGAAACAGTACATATTTTCTGTTCTACCTTAATTGACGTAGCCAATAAATACATTAGAGTAATAAAAATAAACTATAAACATATCATACTTCCATGGTGGAATAAAAAATGCCAACAAGCTATAAACGCATACAAACCTGCCTTCAATAGGTTCAAAAGGAATAAGTCAAACGTCAATCTGATAAAGTACAAAAAACTTAGAGCAGAAGCTGGATATGTGATGAAAAATAGCAGAAAAGAATCGTGGGAAAAATTTGTCAGTTCAATAGATAGTTCTACACCATCATCTTTTGTCTGAAAATGTGTCAGACAAGCTACAGGAAGGAAATATACTTCCAAAATTCCATTTTTAACACAAAATGGAAAATAATAACAAATACAGCAGAAATTACGAAAATATCAGCAAACCAATATTTTCATAATCCAGGTGACAACAACTATAGTGATGCCTTCCTGGAAACAAAATACACCAAATAAAAAGAATTACTGGATTACATCTCAATAAATAACCTCTTTACAAAAACAGAGTTAGACGACTCACTTAAAGAATTTATGAAATTTACACCAGGCCCTGACAACATACCCATTATTTTTTTTCAGAATTTGCACGAGAGTGCCAAAGAGTTTTTACTACAAATATATAATTACATATAGTCTAAAAATGTATTTCCTTCTAGTTGGCGTGAAGTCATAATTATTCCATTACTAAAACCTGACAATGTCCGAACTATCGCAGAATCATCATACCAATATCGTTAACAAATGTTATGTGTTATGTGTTATGTATTAAGTGAAAAAATGATAAACAAAAGATTACTTTGGTAGCTAGAACATCACAATAAACTTATTAGTGAACAGAGTGGTTTCCGTCAAAATAAGTGACAACTTGATTGACCTAGAGTCAGAAATTCAAGAAGCTTTTTCAAATAAACAGGAATGTATCGCAGTATTTATAGATTTAACAAAAGCATATGATACTATATGGCGACGCAACATTATAGGAAAACTCCGCAAGTGGAACCTAAAAGGAAATATTTTACACTTTATTAGTAACTTCTTTAAAATTAGAAACTTTCAAGTCAGAGTTAATAATATCTCATTTTCAAAGAAAATACAAACAAACGGCATCCCGCAAGGCTCTACAATAAGCACGACCCTTTTTTTAATTGCTATAAATGATATTCTAGATCACTGCTCCCCACTAGTGAAAGGAGGACTTTATGCTGATGATCTGGTTATATTTGCTTAAGGGAAACATATCGCATCTACCTAAAAAAATATTCAAACTTCACTAGATAGCTTGGGTCGCTGGTCAGAATCCATAGGATTGAAGTTGTCTACATCTAAAACAAAATGTGTTTTTTTTTTCGAATAAACATTTGCAAGTTAATCCATCAATATACCTCCAAGGGCAATTGTTACAATTTTAAAATAGCATTCTCTTCCTAGTTATGACTTTTGATAAAAAACTAACCTGGGGAGACCATATTGTAATCTTAAAGAAAACATCTCAAAACCAAATAAATTTATTAAGAACCATCTCCGCTCATAATTGGGGAGCTGACTTCTCTAGCCTCATGTATTTATACAAATGTCTAATTAGGTCTAAAATTGATTATGGTTCTATTGTTTATTCTTCTGGTAAAAAATTTCTATTACAGTAATTACATACAATACAAAGTAGTGCATAACGAATTGCCACAGGGGCTTTCCAAACATCGCCTGTCGTAAGCCTCCAATGCCTAACGGGAAAACCACCTTTAGAATATAGGAGAATGTACTTAAGTTTATCGTATACGTCAGCTGCTCTTGCGAATGATAATAATCCAGTCAAGTATAATATCAAAACCAGCCGTTTCCTTAATACATACTTTAAGAAGAGATAAGATCAACCTTTTTACGAAAGAATTAGACAATATACAAATAACTTTAAGATACAACTACCAGATTTCTTTGCATAAAATACCAAAACACCTCCTCTTTAGACAATTTTCCCATTTCAAACCAATATTGACCTAACTATAAATACGACAAAACTGAAATAAACCATAATTACATTAAACAAGCTTTTCTTGAGATAATGAACCAGCAAGCAAGCAAGCAGGCAATTTAATTAAACCTAGCCTGTGATAAATGTTCACCCCTAAGAATTAAGTTCGAGTGTAACAATTCATTGAAGCGAGGTGTGTTAACTCGAGTAAAAACAGGAGTCACCCCACTGCGCTCCAATGCTCCAGACCATCTCTTTCCTCCCCATAGCACTCTGATGCGCGATAGAGGTACAACTATCAGCCAAATGCTCTTCATGTGGAGGTCCTTTGTAAGAGAACCCCAACATGGTTTCCTAACCGAATGCAAAAACTCAGGACAGCACATTGTCGCTATATTCCTGTTATCTTAATGTGGCTTATCCGTAAACTAAAATTGTTTACTTGGGCCTCAAGTCTCCACTCCACTCAGTCGCCAGGCTTAGTTCGGCGACTTGGTGCTCAAGGGGTTGGGCCCTACGTGCCCGGGTTTTGGGGTTTTTGTTAATTTTTTTTGTTGGTCTGCGCCGGTTTTTTCTATGTTTTTTGGTTTTTCCTGTAGATAGCCCTAAAACAAAAATTAAAATTAGTGTAAAATCTATACTATGACACTGAAAAATATAGAAAATATAAAACAATATAATAATATAGAGTTTATCCTCTTTAAGGCAACCGGGCCCACTTTGTATTTGGCGATAGTCCATGGGTGTTTTGAGCTACAAACTGTCTTCGTTGTGCATTGTTGTTGTGCATTGAACGTCTTAAGTATGGCCGATGAAATAAAGAAATTGGAAATTGGCGGCCACATGAAGCCAGAAGACCACAAGGAAGACCGCAAATACGCTGGAGCGACGATATTAAAAGAAATGCAGGATCAATGTGAAAACATCTTACAAACAACAGCGATTAATGGCGAGAATTAGGAGATCTCTATATTCGGCTATACGAATTGAGAGAAGGGCTTAAAAAAATATATAGCAGCTTCACTCTTGTTATTTTTTAATGTTGATTTAGTATTCTTTTTTGTTTACATAAAGTACCTTGACAACTATGGCAATTGGAACAGGAACAATACTATTAAATATAGTATAAAAAAAATAATGAAATCAAATTATAATTATATCACTTTAACTAATGTTAATTAGGTTAAATCTTCTGGTAGACTTTAGCGGTTTTTAGAAACACTAAAATTGTTTTATTAAAACACGCGTTAAAGAATGAAATCGTATATTTTCTTTGTTTCTAAAGATATCAGGGAAACTAAAAAAACAAAATATGAGACTACAACGTGATCTCAATGTTAACTTACCCTCGTACCTTATCCTCCCTACAAAGTGTTAAACTTAACATAAGAAAAACATTTTTTCTTCCACCCATTATAAGCCCAAAAAAGAAGCTTGAGTAAATCTTTACCTAAGAGGGTAAATAGCAAAGAGAACGACTACAATAATTAAAAATTTGCGGAATCTGTTAATCCGTTCACGAGAAAATCAACTATCTAAATGAGCATAATTTTTGGTGGTCTAAAACTTTTGCTGTTAAGTATATTATCTCGTCTTAATTCATTTTGAAGTAAAAACGCACACTTTACAGTAAATAAAATTTGACGTTTGTTTTGACGCTAGCAGGAGAAATGCTGCCAGACCTCAGAAGTTAATATATATATCACTATTCTACGCTTCAAAAATTCTAAGCGCAAAGGATCATACCTTTCTCGCAGGTTTAGTATCGAATGAATCACTAGAACAATACACAAATTACACCACGAAGACAGCACGAAGATTACTGCATTATATCAATCAAATCACCTTGGCACCCATAAAAATTTACCAGACACCTTCCTGGACAGTTTCTTTACCAATAGTAGACCTCTCCTTACTTAATCATGATAAGCATTCACACATTTCTGCTGAGGTGAGGCTTCAGTATCATGCAAATCTACTCAAATATTCCACTTATAAATTGTTCTTCACTGATGCCTCCAAAAATTGCAACGGAGTAGCAGCTGCTACTAGATTAACTGACGGCTGTAGTATTTATACCGCAGAGCTCCAAGCAATACTTGATGCAATAAATCATTGTAAAACCACAAATGAAAAACAAGTACTTATATTATCAGATTCATTAAGTTCTTTATAGGCCATTAAACATGTTTATCCTACACACATCAATCTATTCCTAATTAAAGACGCATTACAACAGCTCCAATTTTCTTGGAAAACCATATCATTTATGTGGGTCCCATCCCATGTCGGAATAACTGGTAATGAGCTAGCAGACAAAACAGCGTTTGAAGCAATAAACAATGTGGACATTCCGACTACAACAGGTATACCAATATCAGATACTAAGACTTTATTCAAGACTCATGTAAATAAAATCTGGCAAGAAATATGGGATCAAACAAATACAAATCTTAAAAAGCATCAAACCAGACATATCTTCATAAAAACTTTCTATACCATCAAAACGAAAAGACCAGGTAATTATCAGCAGATTCCGACTTGGGCATACACGAATTACGCACGGCTACATAATCTCCAAAGAACCACTACCAATGTGTCAAAGATGCCAAACACCTATCACAGTCAACCATATAATAATAGAATGTCCAGAGTACACCTCAGTCAAGGCGATATTCAAGAACAGACTGAAAGAAGCACTGGTTACAAAATTTAATGAAGTTCTGTCTTTTTTAAATTATTGAAAACTCTATAATAAATTGTGATTTAATTTTTGTTACAGTTACATACATGTAAATAATATCATATTGTTGTAAGTCATGAATTTTAAAATGTATCTTATTTTCTCTATTTGTATCATAAACTTACTGCTAATAACCCTAGCGGTTCATGCGGATAAATAAAAAAAGATAATATAAAAATATAATATAATAAATATGATAAAGTGAATAAAAAGTTAGTCAGATGAAAAATGTTAAATTGACGACAAATATATATATATATATATATATATATATATATATATATATATATATATATATATATATATATATATATATATATATATATATATCCTTTTTTATTTAATTGTAATAATAAGGACTACTGTGTGTTAAGCAAAAACCTCCTACTAAGTTTTTGTGGGAAAACATACGTTTTTGATTAATTTATTGCGCAAAATATCAGGACAGTGAAAGACACTACCACAAGCGTGAGACGAATAAATGTAGGAACAAGTCATGGTGTCGATTAGGAATGATAATTGGAGCGTTGAATGCCGGAATATGGTGATAAATTTAAGTGGTACATAAGGAAAATGCAAGTTTGCTGATGAGAATTTAATTAACTTACTGACTATACTTGTAAAGTTTATTATTCTTGTAAAATAAATTCAGAACGTGTAACACTTCGTGTTCTGATTGTAGAGCTAGTCTCTACGGACTAAAAAGATTGTACTTTTTACTCTTAAAGTGGCCATATAGATATGTTATCGTAAAACATAAAAACTAACTTGTTCAGATTATTAAGTAGTCTTTTAAATTACGTGCATCGTAGGTTATATTGTTTCTTTGTACCAGACATAATTTTACAGAATACATTTTCTTATACCTAATGCTAATCTCTTCCCTGTTCTTTTTAACATGGGCTGTTCGGCTTATCGTAACAACCAAGGTTATATATTATTTAAAATAACTGGAACATGTTGGAGTATCAGCGATATAAATGTAAAAACTGGGATTAAGGTAATTCCACGTATCGTTGAAAGTATGGGTAACCTACAAAGATGACAATAAAATTTTATTTTTCAGGACAATCATGCTGTTCAAGGTAGTAAAGGAGATAACATAAGAAGTCATAGGACCCTTTGTTTTAGGAGGAGAAAGGAATGAACGAGTTGATATGTTCAGTCAATTCTGTCACGACGAAGAACTGTTAATTAAAAATACAGATCATAATCTACCATCATCATCATCATCAATCAGCCCTGAGTTGTCCATTGTTGAACATAGGCCTCCTCTAGACTTTTCTATCTGCTTCTGTTCTGCGCCTCTGCTATCCAATTGGTCACGATTCTTTTGAGGTCGTCGGCCCATCGCGTTGGGGGTCTTCTTTGGCTTCGCTTGTCAGCCCGTGGTCTCCACTGAAGCAATTTTTTTGTCTAAATGTCGTCTTTCATTCTTGCAACATGACCTGCCCATCTCCATTTTTGCCTTGTAATATGTTCGATAATGTCTTCCACTCCGGTTCGTGTACGAACTTCCTCGTTTCTTATTCTATTTCTTAAGCTTATTCCAAGCATTGATCTTTCCATCTTTCGTTGTGTCCTTCTCAATTTTTCGGCTGATGTTTTTGTGAGAGTTAAGATTTCTGCTTCGTATGTGAGGACTAGTAGAATGCACTGGTTAAAAGCTTTTCTTTTTAAATGGATCGGTATATTTGTTTTAAATACGTCTCTCATTTTTCCGAATGCAGACCAACCCAGACCTATTCTTCTGAGTAGCTCGCATGTTTGGTTATCTCGCGTTAACCTTATTTCGTGACCCAAATACACATATTTTTCCACAAGTACTATGGGCGACTTTTCGATTTCTATTAGCTCATTGGGGACGAGATTGGTCATCATTTTTGTTTTTCCATAGTTTATTTTTAAACCGACTTTCTGGGTTACTTGCTGTAGTTGTTGTAGCATAACTCTGGCTTCTCCTAAGTTGTCTGTTATGAGAACAATATCATCGGCAGATCTGAGATGATTGAATATCTTTCCATCGATGCTAATACCCTTTGATTCCCACTCTAGCCGTTTAAATGCGTACTCCATAACTGTTATAAATAGTTTTGGCGACAAGGTATCTCCCTGCCGCACCCCTCTGCCAATTTTTATCTTCTCAGTCATGCAATGGAGGTTAATATTTGCATACCTGTGATCTATTCTGCATTCTAATAGTGCTTTTAAGATAGCAACTGTTTCGACTGTGTCAAATGCTTTGTGGAAGTCGACAAACATAAGAGCAAGGGGTCTGTTATATTCGATAGACTTTTCAACTAGAGTTTTAAGGCATTTCAAATGGTCGTTTGTTCCGTGTCCCGCTCGAAATCCTGCCTGTTCTTCTGATTGATAGAAATCGAGTTTTGCTTCTAATCTGTTTGTCAGTATTCGAGTAAAGAGCTTGTATGGGTGGTTAAGCAAACTAATTGGGCTATAGTTTTCGAGATCTGATTTATCCCCTTTTTTGTGGAGGAGGATTGTAACCGAATTCTTTCATTTATATCACTTTATCACTTTATCATATAATTATATCACTTTAACTAATGTTAATTAGGTTAAATCTTCTGGTAGACTTTAGCGGTTTTTAGAAACACTAAAATTGTTTTATTAAAACACGCGTTAAAGAATGAAATCGTATATTTTCTTTGTTTCTAAAGATATCAGGGAAACTAAAAAAACAAAATATGAGACTACAACGTGATCTCAATGTTAACTTACCCTCGTACCTTATCCTCCCTACAAAGTGTTAAACTTAACATAAGAAAAACATTTTTTCTTCCACCCATTATAAGCCCAAAAAAGAAGCTTGAGTAAATCTTTACCTAAGAGGGTAAATAGCAAAGAGAACGACTACAATAATTAAAAATTTGCGGAATCTGTTAATCCGTTCACGAGAAAATCAACTATCTAAATGAGCATAATTTTTGGTGGTCTAAAACTTTTGCTGTTAAGTATATTATCTCGTCTTAATTCATTTTGAAGTAAAAACGCACACTTTACAGTAAATAAAATTTGACGTTTGTTTTGACGCTAGCAGGAGAAATGCTGCCAGACCTCAGAAGTTAATATATATATCACTATTCTACGCTTCAAAAATTCTAAGCGCAAAGGATCATACCTTTCTCGCAGGTTTAGTATCGAATGAATCACTAGAACAATACACAAATTACACCACGAAGACAGCACGAAGATTACTGCATTATATCAATCAAATCACCTTGGCACCCATAAAAATTTACCAGACACCTTCCTGGACAGTTTCTTTACCAATAGTAGACCTCTCCTTACTTAATCATGATAAGCATTCACACATTTCTGCTGAGGTGAGGCTTCAGTATCATGCAAATCTACTCAAATATTCCACTTATAAATTGTTCTTCACTGATGCCTCCAAAAATTGCAACGGAGTAGCAGCTGCTACTAGATTAACTGACGGCTGTAGTATTTATACCGCAGAGCTCCAAGCAATACTTGATGCAATAAATCATTGTAAAACCACAAATGAAAAACAAGTACTTATATTATCAGATTCATTAAGTTCTTTATAGGCCATTAAACATGTTTATCCTACACACATCAATCTATTCCTAATTAAAGACGCATTACAACAGCTCCAATTTTCTTGGAAAACCATATCATTTATGTGGGTCCCATCCCATGTCGGAATAACTGGTAATGAGCTAGCAGACAAAACAGCGTTTGAAGCAATAAACAATGTGGACATTCCGACTACAACAGGTATACCAATATCAGATACTAAGACTTTATTCAAGACTCATGTAAATAAAATCTGGCAAGAAATATGGGATCAAACAAATACAAATCTTAAAAAGCATCAAACCAGACATATCTTCATAAAAACTTCCTATACCATCAAAACGAAAAGACCAGGTAATTATCAGCAGATTCCGACTTGGGCATACACGAATTACGCACGGCTACATAATCTCCAAAGAACCACTACCAATGTGTCAAAGATGCCAAACACCTATCACAGTCAACCATATAATAATAGAATGTCCAGAGTACACCTCTGCCGTCCTAACATGAAAGGTCCTATCTGCAAAATTTGGTAAAATGACTTTATTGGCTCATGGCATGCGTAAACATATTATCTATGTATGTACAAAATGAAATTGTCCTATAGGCGTCTTAAGTGCCTTATTATATACCTAAATGGTTTGTCCTAACTGACTAAAAAGCAATGTTTACTAACATAAATTGTCCTATCTCACATATGCTAAGAAAAATTGTCCGTTTTAACTTTAGAAGTGCAGTTAGGACTGTTTAAGGTAGCCTTTTATACTGAACGGCATCAGTTAGGACAATTTTGCGTAGTACGACAAAAGCATGTTTGTAAAATAACTTAAAATAATTATTTATAAAAGGTATTTGTTATTATCAGACATTGGATGTACGCTCATGTTTTTTCTATTTTAAGTAAATATATTGTGAGAAGTGGATGAAGGGTAAGTTTAATAATGTTACCTTATGTATAAGCAATAACTGATTGTAATTAGTGTTTGTAGTAGTAGCAAAAAATATAGACGCATATGCGTCTATATTCATTGGTAGTAGCAATGTAGCGTTACTTAGCCGGAACAGCGATAGATGTAAACTTATGGTATTTAGTCAAAATAGAAAATGCTCCAGATTATATACCTGGGCCGTCCAATAAATATCCGATATATTATATAACCAGAAGAAAACGAATTTAATTTCGTTCAGGATTTAATTCGAGATATTCATTTTACAGCTCACAATAATTATAAACAACACAGTTGATAAAGCTAAGAGTAAACTGTATACAAAAACTGGGAAAATAAGAAAAAGAAAACAAATTGAAGAGCCATTTGTCGAAAGAAAGAAACAAAAAAGGGAGAGTTACATAATAGCTTATAAAGTTAAAAAGTCGCGTAAATTCAAATTCAATTGCGCTGAAAAAATTCGTATACTAGGCAAAAAGACATTAACACACAATACTGGCTATTGGAAAAGAACCAAAAACCAAAAACAGTTTTTTTTGAGCTGCGTAAAATAATTTGAGAAAAAAAGAAGTACATCTCAGAATCAAACATTACCAAGAGTGTATTCCTACAAATACTATCTAACATCAAAGAAAGCCAAAGAGGTGTGTATTTGTACAATGAAAAGCGTGAAAAGATATTTCTTTTAGCGACATTTGGCTATGAAAAAGACAATGATAGAATCATTGCTGTAGAAAATTTAATAATCAAATTTTTTGAGCCAGGTCATACTTTTATGGCAGCAGATTCATTTCATCGCCAAGTTGAGCTTGCCCCCAAAAGAAAAAAAAGTATACGATTTTGACGATTTTTTCGAAACGGTAAAACAAGCCAATTCATCAAAAGTTAATTTAATAAAAATGCTACTTTTTAACTTCACTGACTGTACCTCCAAATATGAGTTACACAAGCTGATTTCTAGCGTTTACTTAAAAGATATATTTTGTCTTCATTTTAAAAGAAGAAATTATTACAAAACAGAATTTGAAAACAATTTTATTGATTTAAAAGATATTTTTATAATGAGATACGTTAAAGGTAGACTAAGGAAGAAAATGATTATTTGTATTATTTTATTATTTTTGTCGATACATATCATTTGTTACATATATTACGATGTAAATTGTGTATTAAGTGTAAAACTTATTATAATAAAATTAAAAATGTTCAGTTCATTGAAATTTCAGTTTCTTTTAGGACAATTTCAGTAAGTAATGCAAAAAAACCTACTTCATATAAACTAAGTTAAATTGTCCTAAGTGACAATATAATCAAAAATCGACTAACCTGGAAAGAATAAATCAAAATTATGACCAGCAACTAAATTCTATTCTCCGACATAATATATAAAATAAAACATAAAAAGTTTCTTAAATTACCAAGCGTTATACAATGAAAAGAAACAAAAACTGAATTTTCTCAAAACCTAAATTTTTCAGATAGGACCTTTCATGTTAGGACGGCAGACCTCAGTCAAGGCGATATTCAAGAACAGACTGAAAGAAGCACTGGTTACAAAATTTAATGAAGTTCTGTCTTTTTTAAATTATTGAAAACTCTATAATAAATTGTGATTTAATTTTTGTTACAGTTACATACATGTAAATAATATCATATTGTTGTAAGTCATGAATTTTAAAATGTATCTTATTTTCTCTATTTGTATCATAAACTTACTGCTAATAACCCTAGCGGTTCATGCGGATAAATAAAAAAAGATAATATAAAAATATAATATAATAAATATGATAAAGTGAATAAAAAGTTAGTCAGATGAAAAATGTTAAATTGACGACAAATATATATATATATATATATATATATATATATATATATATATATATATATATATATATATATATCCTTTTTTATTTAATTGTAATAATAAGGACTACTGTGTGTTAAGCAAAAACCTCCTACTAAGTTTTTGTGGGAAAACATACGTTTTTGATTAATTTATTGCGCAAAATATCAGGACAGTGAAAGACACTACCACAAGCGTGAGACGAATAAATGTAGGAACAAGTCATGGTGTCGATTAGGAATGATAATTGGAGCGTTGAATGCCGGAATATGGTGATAAATTTAAGTGGTACATAAGGAAAATGCAAGTTTGCTGATGAGAATTTAATTAACTTACTGACTATACTTGTAAAGTTTATTATTCTTGTAAAATAAATTCAGAACGTGTAACACTTCGTGTTCTGATTGTAGAGCTAGTCTCTACGGACTAAAAAGATTGTACTTTTTACTCTTAAAGTGGCCATATAGATATGTTATCGTAAAACATAAAAACTAACTTGTTCAGATTATTAAGTAGTCTTTTAAATTACGTGCATCGTAGGTTATATTGTTTCTTTGTACCAGACATAATTTTACAGAATACATTTTCTTATACCTAATGCTAATCTCTTCCCTGTTCTTTTTAACATGGGCTGTTCGGCTTATCGTAACAACCAAGGTTATATATTATTTAAAATAACTGGAACATGTTGGAGTATCAGCGATATAAATGTAAAAACTGGGATTAAGGTAATTCCACGTATCGTTGAAAGTATGGGTAACCTACAAAGATGACAATAAAATTTTATTTTTCAGGACAATCATGCTGTTCAAGGTAGTAAAGGAGATAACATAAGAAGTCATAGGACCCTTTGTTTTAGGAGGAGAAAGGAATGAACGAGTTGATATGTTCAGTCAATTCTGTCACGACGAAGAACTGTTAATTAAAAATACAGATCATAATCTACCATCATCATCATCATCAATCAGCCCTGAGTTGTCCATTGTTGAACATAGGCCTCCTCTAGACTTTTCTATCTGCTTCTGTTCTGCGCCTCTGCTATCCAATTGGTCACGATTCTTTTGAGGTCGTCGGCCCATCGCGTTGGGGGTCTTCTTTGGCTTCGCTTGTCAGCCCGTGGTCTCCACTGAAGCAATTTTTTTGTCTAAATGTCGTCTTTCATTCTTGCAACATGACCTGCCCATCTCCATTTTTGCCTTGTAATATGTTCGATAATGTCTTCCACTCCGGTTCGTGTACGAACTTCCTCGTTTCTTATTCTATTTCTTAAGCTTATTCCAAGCATTGATCTTTCCATCTTTCGTTGTGTCCTTCTCAATTTTTCGGCTGATGTTTTTGTGAGAGTTAAGATTTCTGCTTCGTATGTGAGGACTAGTAGAATGCACTGGTTAAAAGCTTTTCTTTTTAAATGGATCGGTATATTTGTTTTAAATACGTCTCTCATTTTTCCGAATGCAGACCAACCCAGACCTATTCTTCTGAGTAGCTCGCATGTTTGGTTATCTCGCGTTAACCTTATTTCGTGACCCAAATACACATATTTTTCCACAAGTACTATGGGCGACTTTTCGATTTCTATTAGCTCATTGGGGACGAGATTGGTCATCATTTTTGTTTTTCCATAGTTTATTTTTAAACCGACTTTCTGGGTTACTTGCTGTAGTTGTTGTAGCATAACTCTGGCTTCTCCTAAGTTGTCTGTTATGAGAACAATATCATCGGCAGATCTGAGATGATTGAATATCTTTCCATCGATGCTAATACCCTTTGATTCCCACTCTAGCCGTTTAAATGCGTACTCCATAACTGTTATAAATAGTTTTGGCGACAAGGTATCTCCCTGCCGCACCCCTCTGCCAATTTTTATCTTCTCAGTCATGCAATGGAGGTTAATATTTGCATACCTGTGATCTATTCTGCATTCTAATAGTGCTTTTAAGATAGCAACTGTTTCGACTGTGTCAAATGCTTTGTGGAAGTCGACAAACATAAGAGCAAGGGGTCTGTTATATTCGATAGACTTTTCAACTAGAGTTTTAAGGCATTTCAAATGGTCGTTTGTTCCGTGTCCCGCTCGAAATCCTGCCTGTTCTTCTGATTGATAGAAATCGAGTTTTGCTTCTAATCTGTTTGTCAGTATTCGAGTAAAGAGCTTGTATGGGTGGTTAAGCAAACTAATTGGGCTATAGTTTTCGAGATCTGATTTATCCCCTTTTTTGTGGAGGAGGATTGTAACCGAATTCTTTCATTTACTTGGAATGTTTTCACTATATAGACATAGATTAAAAAGTGTTTGGATTCGGGACATCAAAAGTGGACCTGCTAGTTTAATTGTCTCAATGACTACACCATCTTCCCCCGGAGCTCTATTATTTTTCATATTTTTGAGGGCATGTTGAATTTCCTCTCGTGATATATCTGGTATATCCTCCGATCCTACATTATGTACCTTTTGTATTGGTTGTTCGATGAGCTCTGAAATAACTTGACTTTTATATAATGTTTCATAGAAACTTTTCACTATATGTAATATGCTTGGTCTATCTGAGATAATATTTCCATTTTTGACTTTAAGTTGAAATATTTCTTTTTTGCCATTTTCCATTTTTCTCCTCAATGCTTTCATGCTTTTGTTGTCTTCTATAGTTTTTATAATTTTCTCGTTGTTGTATTTTCTAATATCCCGTCTGATGGCTTTAGAGATTTCTTTATTGATGCTGTTTATATCTTGTGAGTCAACATTTCCTTGACTTCTCAACATTCTACGATCTTCCATTTTTTGTTTCGTTTCTTTACTAATTTTTTGTTTTTTTCCATGTTTAGGGCCAAATTTTTCCTGAGCTTGTGTTAATGTATCTACTATTTATTCGTTTAGGTTATTTACGTCTTCTCTTGTTGTATTTATGAGTAAGTAATAATAATAACGGATTTATTACGGCTGTCGCCGCTTCTCCGCCCCCAATTTCCATCTTTTTCTGTCATATGCAGTTGCCTCTTCTAAGTCTCTTGCCGCCATTGCTTCATCAATATCGTTGCGCCAACTTCTCCGTGGTCGTCCTCTCTTTCTTCTTTCAGGAGGGATCCATTCCAGTACTCTCCTAGGCCATCTGTACTCTGGCATTCTTTTAACATGTCCGAACCAGATTAATTGTTTTCTTTCTATGTCATCATTGATATTTCTCTCCATTTTCATTTCGTTTCTTATTTGTTCGTTTCTAACTCTCTCCAGTTTCGATCTACCGCAGCTTCGTCTCAGATAATCCATTTCTGTCGTCAAAAGTTTGTTTCTATTAGCTTTGGTGACGTCCCATACTTCCGAACCGTAAAGTGTAATACTTTGGACTATACTACCGTAAATGTGTTTTTTGGTTTCTCGTCGAATTGTTTTTTGCCAGAGAAGAGAGTTTAAGGCACGGGTCGCTGCTCTGCCCTTGTTTATTCTTTCCCTGATTTCATCTGCGCTATTTCCCTTCTTGTTGAAAATGACCCCCAAATATTTGCAGGATTGCACGCCTTTGATTTTGTTCCAAAAATAGGTCACATATTTCATCTGTTCTCACTGAGAGATATTCACATTTTGTCATATTCATGTTTAGACCTGCCACCTCATATTCTTCTTGCAGTTTTCTTACCATATAGCTAAGATCGTAGCTGTCTTCGGCAATTACTACCTGGTCATCCGCAAAGAAAAGTGTATATAGCTTGTTTTCTTCCACCGTTATTCCCATGTTTCTACATTTTTTTACCCATTTCACTAAGGATCTGTCCAAATAGATTTTAAATAAGGTGGGTAACAGACAGCAGCCTTGTCTTAGTCCTTTTGTTGTTTGAAAAGGAGAGGTGATTTCTTGTCCCATTTTAATTCTTGCAAAGTTTTGTTCGTAATATTTTTGAGTGGCGTTAATAAGAATTGGGTTTATTTTCAAGTTACCCATTTCTATCCATAGTTGGGAGATCGGTACACTGTCCAGTGTACCGATTTATGAGTAAGTTACTGGTGATATATTTTTCAAAGTCAAGTTATTCAAAGTAATCTACCATACAGACACTTATATCCACGGTAATCTCCACAAGAAAATAAAAAACACACAATAAAAAATTAAATTAATTATGTACTAATAAATACACGATTTCAAAATAGCATTCAAAGAGTAGACGGTTATCTTAAAGCAAATATTGACTTTGACCATAATCTATTAATTAGTAACTTTAGGTTCAAAGATAAAATTATTTCTAAGCCTATAAAGTATGCTGAAATAATATCAAAGCTTTAAAAAATAATTAATCTAGTGACAAATCAATACTCAATATCAACAAAAAATGAAAAAGAAGGCGGGATAGAACAAAGAAGAAACTACTATACATAAGGCTTCACAAAATATTGTAGGTTTCAAAAGAATACAAGCAAAGTAAAGTTGGATGACAAAGAAAATTCTAGACTTGTGATAGAAAGAAGAAATTTAAAGAATAATATTTTTTTAGTAACGTCTACGATTTTTTACAATCTGTTTCACAATAAAAACAGCAAGTAAAATTGTATGTCTTTACAGTGTCAGAGAGATGTAAGGTTCAGTAACCAACGCACCAGAACACAAATATTGACCTGTTTACCTCTGGGATGCGCACATACACAGATACACGAACACGAATACTAAAAGCGACACAGATCACAATGGCTGGGCGCTGTTAAAGGCGTAGCTACCACTATTGTAGGTCCTGTTAGGAACGGTTTGGTAGGTCTAAGGGATCATATTGCTTAAATCTCTTCGCTTGTTGGTTGTTAAGAAGATTGTACGCCAGGGTGTTAGGTTGCACGCGCAACCTGTTTTGATAGTGTTCAGAATTTTTTTTCACTCTTCAGAGACTGTTAGTACCTGCAGATCTCTCTGTAAGGCGTCATTCTGGATAGACTAAAGGAGCATTAACAATATTGTTCTTGTTGTTCTTAGAGTTTTAAATTAAAATTTTTGTATTTTCATAACATTAGATTTACTAGCTGATAGAAACCAAACGGGTTTTATTATTACTTTGTATATCAGCAGCTTGTTGTCGATTGATAGCTGTGAGTTTTTTTTTTCAGCATCCAATGAAGTTTTTTGTATACATTTCTTAGTTATAGTCTTTTCGTCCATATATGTTTGGTCCATGTTAATCGTTTGTCTAGATAAATGCCTAGATATTTTACGTCATCCTTTTGGAGTCAAGGATGTCCATCGAGGTTAACTTGTGGATACATACCTCTTCTTAGAGTAAATGTAATACATATATACAAGTTTTGAGGGATTTACTTTTATTATCCAGAGTTTAATCCATTCATTAGTTTTGTTTAGATGCAGTTGCAGTATGATGTTACAGAATTACTATGAGATGTTAGGAGAGCGTCATTATCTTGCAAGCGTAAGGTTATTGCTTGTTGATAAGTTAGCCGTATAGATCAGGTACAAGATCGGTCCGAGCACACTACCTTGAGGTGTACCAGATATAATGAGATAGATTTTTTTATAGGCTTTACTATACCATAATAGATATTTTCTTTATGTAAGGTATGATTTAAGTAGCTTGAAGTAAGTGTAAGGTAGGTTTCTCTTTAAATTGTACAGAAGTCCTGTGTATCACACCTTGTCAAAAGCTTGAGACATCTTAAAAGTATTGCTTGTTTTTGAGACTAGTTCTTATTCGTCTTCTTCTTTTTCTTTTTTTTATGTAGACATGACTCTGTCTTCTTTTCTGCTATTTCTAACATCCTTTTTGTCCTGTATGTGTCAGGTCGTTTTTCTGCTGCGTACGTCATTATTGGTCTGATGACTGTTTTGTAAATGCTGCCTTTTATTTCTTTCCCGATATTTTTATTTCTCCATATTGTATCGGTCAGGCAACCTGCGGCTCTATTTTCTCTATTCACTATATCTTTTGTTTCTGTTTCGAGCTTTCCGTAGCTAGATAATGTGATGCCTAGATATTTAAACTCCATCACTTATTCTATTATCTGGCCTTCCAGCACCAATTTACATTAAAAATGCTGTCAATTTGCTGTTATAACCATGCATTTTTTGGGTTCTTATTGTTGTGTATAATCTGTGAACTTGTCCTACTATAGCGTGTTGGTTACGAAATCCTAATTGATAGTCAGGTATAAGACCCTTTTTTCCAATGTTGGTTTGATTTTTCTCAACAAAAGTTTTTAAAAACCTTAGAAATGACTGGGAGTAGAATACTCGGTCGGTATGAGTTGAAATCTTTTGAATCTTTACAAGGTTTTTAAATGAGTATAATCTGTGTTACTTTCAGTGGTGTATACTTGAGACCTTGTCTTAGGTTGCGTTTGTTCTTCTGTCTTCCCATGTTGATTCATCGATGATTTTGTAGCATGACGTCTCTGTTTTTTCTAGTTTCTTCCAGTTGGTTTCTGCGGTGAAGCTTCATACTGGGACAGCGTAATGTATTATCCATCTAGCGTAGGCCTGGTATGGTTGGATCCTCTAAGCCTTCGATATTGGACTGGACCTATGAATATAAGGAAGAATTAGGATTTTTGTCGATCGGATAGCCTAGCGGGCTGGGCGGCTGGCTTCTCCTTCGCTTCACTGCGAGAGATGTCAGTTCAATCCCCAGCTCGGTGTACAGAAAACAAAAAGGCTAATGCAGCATTTTAAAATTCTAAATGAATCTGCGGCTTAGTCTAGAATATGCTGGTATCTGATCGGCCTATGGTGGAGCAGTACGGCAAGAGATAAGGGCTTGCGGTTTGGTGATACTCCTCCATAGATCCCTACCGGAAGGGCGTGTGCCGCCTAAATACCGGGTATATACATATACATTAGGATTTTTGCAATATTTAATTTTACCTTGATTTGTTGTGTGTTCTTCGTGTAGTTTAGTTTCCAGTCGAGGTGGACTCGTAGGTATTTGACTGAGTCTTCTAATTGGATCCTGTTTCCTCCCGTTGTAAGTTCGACTACTGGTAGATTTTTCTCTTGCGTAAACATGATGAATTGCGTCTTTTGGGTGTTTTTCTTGATTTTACATTTTTCCGTGAATTCTGTGATTCTTTCTAGGTGATACTCTATGTCTTAGACTATCCTTCTGTAGTCTTTTCCTGTTGCGTAAATTGCTGTATCATCTGCGTGGAGGGCTGTACTTGTTCTTGCGTCTATTGTCAAATCTGAAACAAAAGTGTTTTCTAAAATGGGCAAGAGTGTTCTGCCCTGAGGCGTTCCTTCTTGAATTTCTTGAATTCTGGACGTCTTTCGGTCAGCTGAAACTTAAAAAAAAGGTTCTATTAGTTAAATATATGTCGTATATGTTAACTAAGTAGTAAGGTAATCTAGATCTGTCCATCTTATAGATTAGGGCTTTCTTCAAGACCATGTCGTATGCCTTCCCGATGTCTAGAATGGCCATTCCTGTCTTCTGTTTTCTGTTGAATCTGATCTTAGTATCGCTGGTAACTCTTGCCTCTGTATAAGCTATGTAAGTATCGTTTACAATCATAAATTTAAGATTTCTTCACTGTCAGAATCTGAGCTACTTATATTACCAATGTGTATTATGATTGGTTAATTGTTGCATATTTTTTTCTCAGATATAACACTTTTTTACAATTTTATGAGTGTATCTTACACAATTGTTCCAAATTTCTGTTACATACACTTAGTGCCTCTTTACACATATTTATGTAATATGACTTTGACAGCCTCAACACTGCATGGCCGTGTTCTCTTAGTAGCGTATCAATTATATACACATTCTCTTTTCTGTTTATTTTGCAATTTGTAATGATTCAGGTTTTGTGAGTTTTGCCTCATACTAACAGAAAATTAGAAGAAAATTATTAAATGAGAAACGGGTGGAATATATACATTAACAGAACGAAAGAAGGAAAAAAAATCAGCACATCAGACAGTAAGAGTTCCCGATAAAGGTGAAGTTATGATCTAAACACAGTAGAGAAGAAGTATCAATTTAACACAACTACTTTGTATAAAATCAAGAAAAAAAAATAATTGGTTTTGGTTAGTATATCAAAACAATAATAAATAGTTTTTCGCAATGGATATCTTTTTCTAGACGCAATCTAATTGTAAGTTTTGTAATTAAGATGTAAGCTAATTTTTAACATATTTGCATTTTAGTTTTTTCCTCTCTAACTCATTGTTATCTGATTTGAATTGATCAGTAGAATATTGATGCTGTTGTAACCACAGATGAATATATTATACCAGAATATGCAATCTAGTGTTGGCGCAATATCCGTGCAATTTAAGAGATTGTCTTTTAAGTGATAATTTTCCGATTGAATTCGAATTAATTAAAGTCAACCATACCCACTTCATTGTCACACACATTTGATTGAAGATCTAATAAAGATTAATATAAAATGAAGAAGCAAATATGCGGTGTGGAAACCACTTATGGAATAAACTTTTTTGTGTCCATATTTTAGAAAATAATAAGAAACACTGGGTAAGTAAACTTTAAAATTTAAGCGAACGCTTTTTAAACATACATTTAAATTTACAGTTTGATTCAGGCAAGTTCAGCAGAGTCCATAATCTTTTATTTTATTGAAACACCCTGCATATTTTATGTTTTTTAAAAGCTCCTTAAAAACCCAATCTTAACCAAAAATATTTATAATTTTGTTAAGTTTAATATTGTGTTTATATGGAATTAATCCACAATTGATTGTAATTAAAATTAAATTTTTGACTAAGGTAGGTGACAAAAATGAGGCTGTTACCCCTAAAAAGGTCAATAGATTTTATTTTTAAAAGCACTGGACATGAGCGCAGCACTGCTCTACTAAGAAAGAACCCCGTAAGTATCTCCAAAATTTGAAAAATTGGGATATTAGCACCATATGAATAATTATGATTTTTATAACATATTCACATAGAGAAAAACCCGTATTTTACATTTCTAAACATTTTATGAAAGAAAATACTATTATGCTTAGTATAAACCTGGCATTTAACGCTTCGTAGTAAAAACCTGGTATATCATGGTATATGCTCAGGTTATTTAGGATAAAGGTAGGATAAAACGATATGCGAGGTTTTTCTCTAAGGAATAGAGCAACACCGCTAATAGTTTTCACCACCAAGTGGAACTAGCGTTAAAGAAAAAGAAGAAAGTTTATGATTATCATCATTTCGTCGAGGTCGTTAAAACGTGTAATTTGAATCGTGTGGTGGTGAAAGAAAGGGAGTTTCCGATTTTCTTATCTGGAAAGACTTATCATCACAGTCAAAATTAAAGAAAACAGAGTCACGTATTTACCTATCACAAATTGTTAAAGTAATTGTGAAGGGAGAAAGAGAGCAAGATTTTACACGTTAAGATTGACGTTAGCGAGAAGTTGATAGAGATTGACTTTTTGCTAAAGAGTGCTTTGAGTGTTAAAATCTGAGATAAAGGACCCCACACCTGTGACGAAACCTTCTGAGATTGCTAAGAAGAGAAAAGAACAAATATTAAAAAACTTAGGTCAAATTATACCGGCGAACCACCATCAATTTTGGGAAGAATTGCCAACTTCGGATTAATAATAATTTTCATTTTGTGTTTTTAAATAAACGTTTTTATTAAATACTTATGTTTTATTCAACAAATGTTCATAAAAAATATTAATAAAATATTTAAATGTCTTGTCTTTCGAGGCAGTTATATAAATTTTATAATAATTACATAGTTAAAACCAAGCTTAAGACAAATTTGGATAATACGTGGTTTTAGCTAAGTAAACTTGACATAATTCTTTGCTCTGTTAGCCCGTATGTCGCATAACTAATGTCCATATGATAATTTTGCAATTTTTTTTTTTGAAAAAAGTTAACTACGATGCTACACACTCTACCCTTAATGATTTTGTGTAATCGCGTTTCTCAGTAATCAAGTTCTCAAAACTCGCTATAGTGGAGATACGGGGTTCTTTCTTAATAGGGCAGAGCACTAGTCAATGGGCTGTAGGTAGATGTAAAATAAAGTTGTAGTAGTTTCAGGTTTCTACGCCGTATGTGCCACCATCAGTGACATATTGTATCATATTAATATCGAAGGTTATAACTAGACTTCGGCAAATATGCAAATAAAAATGTAGAAAATATGCGCATATATATGCACGTGTTTACCCGAAAATATGCAAATATTTTACAAAATATGCATACAAATAAATAAAAAAATCGTAAAATAGTAACAATTTTATTTAAAAAAAAAGTGTACATAACTAAATATTTCCTACTATTCATTAAGATTTACATTTATTTTAAGTAACTACATCATTTTTAAGTATGAATAAACTTATTTAGAATTATGGTAACAATAAATGACCAAGTGGTGTTCAAAATTTTCTAACAAAAACTTGTGGCTTCTGTCTGAGTACATATATTTATATATGGAAAAACTTCGTTCAACATCAACTGATGTAACGGGAGCATTTTTCAAACTAACCAAAACATTTGGTTCTAAATTAATTGTTTCCGAAATATTTCCAGCTAGAACACTGACTACTTCAGAAAGAATATGGTAACCTTTATTTTTTTCCATAGTAGCTTCAAATTTTTTTAAAATATCTTTTCCAATATTACCTCTAACGTTCCGACAACATGACGCAAATTCTTTTATTAATGCTGTACTTTCGAACAATGACAGTTTTGGTGATTCTAACTGAGTAATTGTTTTTTGAACAAAACTAAAATTTGATTTTATAAATGAAAGTTCTTGTTGAAGCAAGTTACTCTGAAAAGTTTGTTTAGAATCCAAAAGAGATTGGGAACTTTCATCTGTTAACGTGTCAATTATGTTCTTTATTTTAACAAAATGATCTGATTAAGAAATACTTTTTTGACACTGGATATCATGGTATTTACAAGAGGAAACTTTTTTCGTATTTCCTCTGCAACTCTGTTCAATCCATGCGCTACACAAGTAACATGTATTAAATCTGGGAAAAATATTTTTAAATTTTGTCCTGCTTTCACCATATAAGGAGCAGCATCCGATAAAATAAGCATTAATTTATTAGAAGGAATAGTTGTCGGAAGAAAAAAAGTTGCTAATGTTTCTTGTATAAAACGCGAAATTGTTAAAGCATTTGTTTTCTCAAGTTGCTGGCATGAAATAAGATGAGATTTTGGTAAGGTATCTTCTTTAAGAACACCAATCAATAAATGAGCAATATACTTTCCTGAGGAATCAGTGGTTTCGTCTACAGATATGTAAAGTAATTATCTGCAATTTCTTCCTTAATATTAATTAACACCGACGAGTATAGCCCGTTCACATTATTTCTTCTTAGAGACCGATCACTTGGAACATTAAGTTTGCAATATTTTTTTAGAAACGAACTAAAATTTACATTTGCTAATTTTGAAAGCGGTATGTTTGCAGACACTAATGCGCGACACAAGTCTTCATTAAAAGTTTCTTGCTCATCTAATTTTTTTGAAGTAGATTGGAAACATTTAGCCATTGAAGTTTGATGTTTTCCTCCTATTTTTCCTTTTTTTGCAATGTGTGAAGCAGTTCTCACATGTTGGTCTATCTGAAATTTCTTCTCACATGCTATCTATAAATAAAAATAAAAACCTTTATTTTAACCCAACCTTTAAAATATAAAAATATACAAGGTGTTTTTGGTTAATCAAATAACTGGTTTGGAAAAAAAAACACTCGCTAAGTGTTTTAAATGCAGTATTAATCCACAAATTAGTTTTTGTTACTAACCATTAGTACATCATATAACTTATTTTAAAATTCAACAAAAGTTTTTTTTTTGTTAATTCAATTACAATAAAAATAATTGTGTTTTAGAATAGCTGACTTCATAAAAAAAAGTAAAGGTGAAAAATTTTTCTAAATACACACCATTGTATTGTACCATGGACAATTTTTTCTCACTAAAGGAAGCTATTTTTCATTTAAAAACAACCTACGAGTACTAAATTTTAAGTAAATACGTTTATTGGTTTTAAAGTTATTGTTGTTATTAACTAAAAGAATTTAATTTTTTTTAATTTTAACACCCTGTATCTCGAAAAGTAAATAAGTTTGACCCCTCATTAACTATATCGTTTTGTTCAATTTTTCGAGAAGTATCTACAGTCAAACGTTGTAAGTGTCATTTGGAAACACCCTGTATGTATGAAATATTAGATATTTAATAGAAAATATTAGATACTTACAATTTTGCCACAGACTGAACAGTAGATTTTTCTCATATCCATAGACAGCTCTTTATAAGGTTTAATCCAAGTTGAAGCACTGGTTGTTTTAGGCATTTTGTTACGCACAACGAGTGTTTACGCTTTGAATATCAAAACAAAAATGATTTACAAATCTGAGCATCAAATTAGAAATGTTTAGGTACCTAATTCAATAAACTGGGAGATTTTGGAAAATCCCTAAATTAGGAACAAAACTATTAGCCGTTTACCTGCTGTTAAGATACAATAAATTGTAGACAGATTTGGGGATTAGATCATAAAATGCAAATGAGTGAACCCTTAGCGATTATCCAATAACTGAATGCCTCAGTGACCGAGACTTTCTAAGAATGTTGAGGGCTACTTAAATTGATCTTCTTTGAAATTGTAAATGTTTTGTACCTATAGAGATTACGTACTTAGATCATTTCTTGATTAAAATGACTACAAAATTTTATACAAGAATTGAAATAAATTGGTATGTTTAAAAATTTTCAAATACAGTATAAAAATCTGAACTTTTATGCACTTTATGCAAACTTTTATACAAATATGCCAAAATATGAAATATTTGCATAAAATATGCACAATATGCAAAATATGCAATATGCATATTTGCCGAAGTCTAGTTATAACTTTAGGCGATTTTTAATTTTCGAATTAACGTAAATTTATCTATCAAAGCTTTTAAGTGGTATACATTTTTGAGTTTAGCGTTAACTGTTTTATAGCATAAGTCTTTAAAACACATGTACTGGTTATTGTAAAAGATTCAATTAGTAAACAAGGGTGCCCTAATAAGGCCAGGGCTAACCCTAATGGGGTCAGGCACTGGCCCAGGGAAATGGCTTGATACAGATTTTATTCTCCTAATTGAACTAGTGATTATGTGCGATTATGAACGTAGTGAATATGTAGAAGTATATCACTATTTAGGAATAAAAACTAATTACTACGTTAAATTGCACTGAACTAACGATTTTTTTCAGATGTTTTAGACAAGGTGTAGCCAAATGCAGTTAAGAAAAAGCGAGCTAAATGGACCGAAGAGCAAATTGAGCAGGCCTTCAATGCTGTTGGAAACGGAATGTTTATTAGCCAGACTTTAAAGAAATTCCAGATACCTAGGAGGACGTTACGAAATAAGGAGAACAACAGGTATACTAGGTAGAAAATTAGGTAAAAATACTATTTTATGATCTTATCAAGAAACTAAACTGCTTAAGAATCTTTCGTCTTGCTAATGTTGGAATGCCTATTACTAACAAGATAATTGGAAAAAGTGTATCTTTCTTTGTGTGGAAAAAATACTCCACATACCTACTTCTAGTCCGATGAAACAAAAAGCTGGGCGTAAGAGGATAAGACTATTTTGAGTCGCCACCCTGGTGTGGGTAGGCGTAAAACACAAAGTTTGAATCCAGCAAGACCAAGTATGCATTATTAGATATATCTTCTATATCCAAAAAGGCGGTTAACGTAATCCCTCCATTATTAATTAGGTTTTAATTAAATTAAGTTATGTATAATTGTTAACATTTATTAAAAATTGCTTTGTTCAAGGGCTACTAATTATGTTTTTTTTTTCGATGGCTCATTATTTGTGCAAAATAAAACACTTTTGTATATCTCTTATTTTTTAAAGCGTGCACTCATTGAATATAAAGTAAAATGTTTATAAAACATTTGTTAACATCACTTAAATATAAGAATGACATAATTCAGTTTATGATTCAATAAATCAAACTCTCCTTTTTGGGAAGGTTGGCATGCTCAACTGGGGCTTTTGTGCCTTATTACAAATATTCTCTGTACTTTTGTTTAAAAGGTTTTAATGAATATAGCAAGTCTGTATTTAGCTCGTTATGGCTGGTATAGACCATTTAAGTATCTATTGTTTGTTTAGTCGTTTGTTGAAAATTGATCATATAATATATCTGTTGGAATGAGGACTCACTAACTTGACAATATTTGATGGTAAATAATCACAAAAAAGACAGAAAATCTCGATCTCGAGCAAAAACGTATTGTAGGATATTGTTGACTTATATACCACATAAAATCTAAAAACCTAAGGTCAGTAGGGGTAATGGGGGACACTTACCTCAATTTCAAACATATTAAGATATTTGGGGAACAATTAATGTGATTAAATTTTTCGTATATTTTTATGTGATCGGGGAGAGATAATCCTTCAAGAAATTATGACTTTCAACATATATTTGGTAAAGCAAGTACTCTGTAATTTTTTTTAAATCATAAGTCAGATGTCTTCATTTGCCCCAATGTACGGGGTAAATGAAGACTGCAATATTTTCCCAATTTAACTCACCTATAAAATAAAATGGGTAAACGAAGACAAAAGCTTATCATTGCATACATATAAAAAAATAATAAAATCGATAATTTCTCTTACTAGTTTATTCAGAAATTAAACGGCACATTGTCAACTAAGTGATTAACTAAATTTAAAACGAACAAATTAAATAAAAACAATACTATTTGTGGGAAATCTTCGACTTTTTCCAAGCTTGTTCAATGTGCTTAATAGAATGGTATAATGTTACGGAATTTTTGCCTTCTGGAAATACCTCCATTATAATTTATTCTACCGCTACATTCTCAATCTTCAGACGCAATCTCCACTTCTTGATCGGAAAAAGTTTCCGATACCAGACTAACATACCATGTTTTCGAAGTGGTTACTGTAAAATAATGATTAAGTAAATCTTAGTAACTATCATTGCAACCTGATAGTTGGGAAATCTTACTAGTGGATGGCTTATCTGTTGCCATCTGTTCTTCTCGCTGCGCTTTTTCTCGCCTTAATTCAATCGTATTTTTCTGCGACTAACTAACATCTCCTTTTAAAAAATTTCCAGGCGTATTCCTCGTCGGTATCATAATTCAAGCTTATATCGCTATCCCTCTGTCTTATATTCCCTTGCATTTATTTTTCCAAATATTCGTTAGTATCAGATTCGGTTTCCGAAATATTTTTCTTCAGAACCTTTTTCTTTGTTCTAGTCTGTGGAGTTTTATCTTCTTTGCCTGTTTTTCGTTTTGTAACTTTACTTTTTCTTCTTTCTTTGTCTTGACGCAGTCGTTCTAAAACCTCTTCGAAAGTTAAAACTTCTCCATATTAAAGTTGCTTAAGCCGTATTTGTCTTTCTTTGACTGGTGTTGGAGTAACCGAACTTTGTACATTTGTCTCTAATTTATTTACGAAGAAATCAATTACATTTCGTTTAGCAGCATTATCATTTGTTAATTTGCTTATGAAAACGTTGGAACCAGAAGTCATTTAACTGGTATCAGCATTTTCCAAAAACAATGTGTCCTCGGCGGTCATATATGTTTTTTAATGGTAGATTTATATCTAGCTAACGCAACTTGGTCATAATCATCCTCTGGAAATTTACTTTGGTCCACTGGCAAAAACCTGTACCAACAAATCCCGGAACGATGATATCCGGAGTTAGATATTTTATCCATAAGTCTTTGATGGCAATAGAAAAATCCTTTTTCGACATTTTGTTCTTATTGATAACACCCAAACAGTTTCTTATTTCTGTGAGTAATATTCTATTCCATTCTGTTTTTAAAATACTAAAAACAGAAAAACCTAGAGGCTATAGTCTGTGGGTTAGATGGCTAGGAAGTCGAAATAAAATTATTTGGTTTTCTAGGGCAGCTTGTAAAAGTCTGACACTTATATGAATTTTGTGTCCATCAAACATTAAGAGTGCTTTTTGAGTAGGCTCCAAATTTGACAGTGATCTTTTAACTTTTTTTACATGGGGTATAAACTGACCAACAAACCAATTAAAGAAGACTGGCTCTTCCATATATCCTTTAGGAGTTGACGAATATGTGGTCCCTGGAAAATCTAAACCACTTCCAGTCCATCTTGGTAAAACTGCACTTCCTTAAAAAATTATGTGAGGTGTAAATAAGAACCATCAGCGCTAATGCAATAGTTGATTGATATATTTTCACGACCTGCGCCATGAATGCGTTGATAAAGCGCTTTCTTTTTTTGGCCAATACTCTTAATTTTGGAGGGATCCGTACAAAATCCAGACTTGTCGCAGTTGAAGAAAAGCTCGGGCATTTGATCAAATGAAGTTTCATTTACAATTTGTTGTAATTTATTGTAATGGTCTGTTACAACAAAAGGATCAGAAGACAGGGCCCTTTTATTTTGCAAACTTTCTGCTTTCTTTTATGATAATCGAGGATGTCGATTCATAAAATTCTGATACCAATCTTGACCGGGTTTATTTTGCTTGAAAGCAGTGGAAATGTTTGAATCTTGACAATAACTTTGAATGAAAGATAATAATTCTTCTTTATCCATGAGATAACCAAAGTCGGCTCTCGCTAAAATTAGTTGTTCTAGTTGACCCTCAACTTCTTTTGAAAGGGCATTATGCCAAGCAGCGCCGAGAGATTTCACTGAAGTTTTTCTTCCATTCATTCGGTTAAATATAACGCCTCTTGGATATCCATAATATTCTGCAGCTGAGCGATAAAACTGTTGTGGTTTTTGACGTCGTTTACGGCAGCTTTTACGTTTTCTGCCGTGTAGGTCTTCTCTGGTCTTTTTTAATATATTTTCTTACCATATCGCAATTTATTTTAACCTGTAACGAAAAAATAAGTATCAACTTGAAACCAAGTCTCTGTATAATAGTAATTAGGGGTAATTGAGGACGCGTCCGCGTCGTTGATACTGAAAACAGATAAGTTTTCCTCAAATAACATTCTTCATTGAATGATGTCCATAATACGGCTCCATGGCTACGGCCACTGAGAAACTTCCGTTCACTGGCTGGAGGTAATGATGAAAACGACCATTTAGATGTTCAATTAGTGGTTGAACTTTGAACGCTTTATTGGTTTGTTGGTACAACAAATTATCGTTAAAGTGTAAAAATCTATGAATCTGTTTAAATCTGTTTTGACTTATAGTATTACTAACTAGATGTGAGTGAGAGTCCGCTCGACATTCCCAATACATTCTCCTAGAAGGCATTTGGTGGTATCCAGAAAGAATAAGGACGCAAAAGTATTTATATAAATCATCAACGGACAAAGAGAAAGGGCAGGATTTTTGTGAAGCATACTTTACCGTTTATTTACAAAGATAGTCCATGAATTTTTCATAAAAAAATAATTTAAACACATCAATTGGCGTTAAGTTTTGTTGTTTTCATTCATTTATTATATAGGGTTCTATACTGTTTTAAAAAATATCATTTATGGCTCTTTTTTCCAGTTTTATTTTTTCCCACTTACAGTCGATTCTTTTCAAAGATTTTTTTCTGTTTTCAGAATCTTTTAAAATTTGTGCAACCT